>NW_027225566.1:3900000-4167500 GCF_038994185.2 Dermacentor albipictus | reverse complement strand
CTTCGTTTTTCTCGGATTGCTCGACCCACCGCACGACGCGCTTCCGGCACGCATTCGTTTTACTCCGCCTGGACGGTTGTGGCTACCTGTGGGCTGCCAGAACCAGCCAGGACGATTTTGGTTTGGCTGCTCTCTGGAAGTTCTCTGGCTAGCAGGCAAAAAGAGACGATAAGCACTTGCTGCCATCATTGTGGGTACTTGACAGATTGCAACGCGGGCACTTTAGTACTTTTACCTTACTCAGCCAACCGGCTACGATAATCTTCGGCTTTCGTTGCTTCTACCATTATTAGCCCCGAGAATTAGGAGTGGCGCCCTCTGGCGAGTGACGTCACGGCCAGGACGCCGCTCGCTCCGGCTCGCTCGGCTGCCGCGCGCGCTGGTTCCCTTCGTGTATGCTTGGGGTATGGGAGGCTCGAGCCGTACGTATTGAAGAATACGTCGGCTTCTTTCAGCTGCCATACCTTAACCACAGTTTCTTCTTCAAAAGCGTGTGAGTCGAGAAACTTTGCGGCTTGGATATCGCAAGCTAAGTAGCGTTAAAGGGGTCTACTAGGTTTTGCAATGCATATATGCGCCGTGTCTATCGGTAAATTTTGACTAAAAAAAGAATATCTGCAAATTCAACGCGCGAAGTTGTGAATGATGTTTCGCTAAACATTTAACATTCCTTTAGTATTTAGCTATGAGAGGCATTGCATTTTACGTGGAAGAAAAATTTGGTAATTGGCGTCAACATGTTATCTGATTTTAGAAAGATACTGCCCAGCGAAGCTCTCATCATGATTCCTATTACTCTGGTGTGTTGTTCTATTCAAATATGGCCATTCATTAATGCGTAAAAAAATATTTAGGCGCGCATTTCTTATGAAAATTTTGCTGCTACTTTCATCCCCCTCTGAAACAGGCCTCCAAAAAACGAGTTGCTCATGGCTGCTAACACGACGGCGCGTCATGTAGAGTATTTACATAGTTAATTCACAAGCACCATAGTAGCAATCACCTGAGAGAAAAGTTTCGTTTTTAAGATCGAGAGCCACTCAATTGAAAGGGATGAAATGTTTCATAGTGGCCCTCAGTAGCCTTTATCGACAATATGGCACACCCCTGATCACGTAACGGTAGCTATCGACTGTCCGTATGGCGAGGCAGGCTATGTTCGCGAAACCCATCAGTTCACTTCAACTTCGAATTAAAACCATAAAGCATTTTTTTTACAGCGCCAACTGGAATGGCTAAAGTATTCTCGAGCTACTACTACGCAGCTTAGATTGCCTACAAAAGGAAAATTCAAGCACCTTTTTTCTCACCATGTCTCGATCCAGCGTTATCTAATTATACGAACGGATAACTATTCGCTTCGTCGGTACATAAAAGAGAACCTTGCAGGCAAATTAAGTTTGCTCCAATACAATCGCAAACATTCATAAAGAAAGCACCACAAGCCTTGCATATACTTTCACTTGATTTCTGACGCTCCACCGGGGGAATTTCGACATCTTCAATATGTCCCATACTACTAATCATTGACGGTTCGACTTCTTTCTGGCTGCAGCTATGCGGTCCAGCAGGCATACCTCACTAAAAAAATTGGGCCGAGCAGCCTGTGTCAGTTCGCCAAACAGATTCGTCATGTATATTCCTCGAGCAGCAAGCACCAGTAAATTTCTCAAGTGAGTTTGATTTGATTTATTAATTTCCATTTATACACACACTTGTACAGAGGAGTGGTAAGTGGAGGTGGATGAGGGAAAAAAGTCGCACAGACGCAGCTTGAGGTAACCTCACCCCCTTAGGTACAATATGGCTGCATGGGGTAACACATCAAGCGCCATATAAATTACATCTATATAGTGGCCATAAAACATTGCAGTTATACAATATATGAAAGAACAGTGAAATATTTCCACAATAACAATGCAAAACACACTGCGGCATTGAAATAAATAAATGATATACACTTGGTAATATAGATAAAAAAAGAGGAACATAACTTACATTATTAATCATTAACAAACGCGCCCTAAAGAGGTGAGTTGAACGTGTAGCACGGAAAAGGAAATATATATTGGTACATTCCTATTTGTACTCTGTAAATAGCTGTAAGCCTTCATTAACTTTACTTCAAATTTACGCCGCTTAAAAAAAATAAACACGTGAAGAACCACCTAATGTTGACAGGCAGTTAAAGAAGCAAGTGAGGCGTGTAGAATCTAAGCTCCAGTATTAGTTAAGTCCCCGTGCTACTGCCGAGCGTTTCTGTGAGGAAATGCAAAAATTCGATATTATACCATGAACTACTCGTCGTGAGCAAACCTATTTTAACGGAATAAAATCAACGTAACTGCTGTAGAAGTCATATATAGCCAGCTTTGTGACATACTTGTTGCACCGCGGCAGGTATGGTATCATAACTGGATTCCTATAGGCTATGCTTTTGCGGTTTTCTATCCGCGCATGAAAAACCCGCAATGGGCTGGTCTGCGTCGCTTCGGCTGGCACTGTAGCGTTGCCTTCGAGAGCTGCATTGTTGTCTAAGAAATTAGCTCTTTGAATAAATGTTCGCAAAGGAAGACGTCGTAAAAATATATTTGAGACGACCACCATAAGTATACAAGCAGAGAGAACGAGGGCGAACAAACGAAAACACCGCAGAACGCGCCCGGACAACGCCCGAACTGTAGCAGACGACAGGCGCGAGTCCGTGCCCTGACGTCACGCGAGCGGCGCTCGCAGCGCCGCTCGTGTTCGTTCTCGGGGCTAATACTCTGAGGATCTAACGCACAGTTCCGCCTTGCGAAGCGTTGCGATAGGAGCGGCAGTGAACCATTTGATTTTTTTTGTGGGTACACTTGTGTGTGTGTGTGTGTGTGTGTGTGTGTGTGTGTGTGTGTGTGTGTGTGTGTGTGTGTGTGTGTGTGTGTGTGTGTGTGTGTGTGTGTGTGTGTGTGTCGTGAAGGCTTCTTCCCGGTTGTGAACAGCGCTAGCTGTCATGTGTCCATGCTATTTCTGCATCGTGCTCCATGGAAGTTGTAGACTCATTCGCGCACATTGCGGTGTCTTTTTGGTTAATTTTCGGTCGTGGGAACCCTTTTCACACCTCTCGTGGACCATATCCTCAGGTCTATAAGTCGCACCTTGGTATAAGTCGCACACCCCTCAACGCGGCTGTTTCTAAAAAAAAACATATAAGTCACACCGGTGTGTAAGACGCACCTGCTCATTCGATAAGCAATCTAAAAAAATGCAGTGACATTTCATTTCGTCAACGCAGGTCACGCGCAAGCGTATCACGGTGTCATTCCTATGGACACTCCAGGCGCATATATCTGAGGTCGTGGTCGCCGAGATGTGTTGTATAAAGTCCAAGGGCGATAACATTGTCCGCGCGCGCCGTCTGCTGTATGTGCGAGTGAAAGCGTGCGAGAGTGAGCCGATTCGCGCACAAGGGATGGAAGCAGGTAGGCAGCGCGGGGAGGGCATGAGTGGCTTATACTCTGGTAGCAACTACGCAAGGCGATCTGCAGATGCGACGATTTCGAAGTCGGTCGACTCATGGTGGGCCTGCCGTCGCTTGCGTTGCTGCTCCGTTCTCAGACGGCGTTCGACAACACGATCACGCGAAGAACCCTGTACCTTCATAGCGCGCACACAACCCGTTCGCTCGCCGCTGCTGCTCCTCTTCATCACGCCAGCTTCTGACAGTGAATGTCCGGGGTGATTGAGTGAGACGTGTTCATGTTCGCCTGTGCGCGCGTGACACCACGCTTGTAAATTTTGTTACTGAGCAAATCATTACAGCAGTTTATGCCGCTGATAAAGCGACTAACCTTACTTTGTATAGCTGTGTAATAATTTTCTATCGCAATTAATCTTTCGTATGTAGGGCGAAACTGATTTTCTTTGCAATTCTGCTAACGATAGAAGAGTCGCAGTTTCGCCCGAAAAGCGAAGCGTCACTTGCGATAGGAAATTAGTAAACAGCTATACGAAGTAAGGACATTAGTCTTATCCGATATATATACGCTTGTAAACATCCACTTACTAATTAAATCAAGCATCGTGTCACGCATTCACGAGCAAACATGAACACGTCTCATTCGATCACCGCGGACACTCGGTGTCAAAGCGCTGGAGTGAGGAAGCGCGGCAGCAGCAGCGAGCGAATTGACCTTCGCGCTTCCTCACGCATCAACGCCAACTAAGCCGCGAAAACACAGCGCACGGCGGACGCTGTCTCCGTTGTAGACGGCTTTCAACAACGGCCCGGAGTAGAACACGCCCCCCTACCTATCTCCCCTCCCTATCTCCCCTCCCCGGAGCCTTGTCCGCGACGGAAGCACTTTCTCCCCGCTTTCCTCCCTTGCCTGCGCGAGATTGAGCCACCATCGCCGGCTCACCCTCGCATGCTTTTCACTCGGACATACAGCAGTACACGGCGCGAGGCGACGATTTTATAGCCCTTGGACTTTATACCGAACCTCACGGCGACGGCAGAAATGCGCCTGGAGTGTCCACATAAAAACTGTAGCCTACAAGGTGTTTAGGGATATACATACATGAATACCACATCACTTTGCGGTATACTTGTGTAATGTATTGAATAGTAAGGAACAAAAAGCAGTTATGTTTTTTGTGTTTTTGCCTCTTTCGTTACGCGAGAAAATGGTCGTTTTTGTAGATTTCGGGAAAAAGTTTATTTACTACTATAAATAATACTCTAGCATACATTGCAGCATAGCATACTGCTCATAATGAAATGCTATTTCGAAAAACATACATTGGCGAAGAAAATAATTGATCAGGTAAAACATAAAAATTTTAGAACGCGCTATTTATCTTTTGCTGACTGAAAACATTGTCGGCACCAGAGTTTGAAATTGTTTTGCTGTCTTCTTCGGAATGATAACTCGAGTCCTTATCACTCAATTGAAGGGCGGGTGCACCATAGTTCGAGCACCATGCTTTTCTCTTGACGCTGCCGCGCGGGACGACGCCATGAGAGCGATTTTTGTTAACTGCGCAGTGACACCGGCAGTGCTCCTTGCCTGGGTTTTACGAGAGAAGCGAAACCGAAACTCTTGGAAACTGGTTAAAATGCCAGGTCCACATGTTGGACATGTGGCGGACCTTCAGAAATACACTTGAATGAATGAATGTTTGTTTTGACTGACTAATGCCTGACTAAGTGTCAGTCCCCTTCCCCGACCCATTCCCAGTGCACAAAACACTCAAGCACACAGGGCAAGCATAGTGCACAAAGTGGATACATACACAAAAAAATGAAAAGTACATGAAATATGTAACAGAAATACTGAACTTGATTTGTGTACAAAAGAATGAAACGGTCACACCTGAAGCGACGGCAAATACATGTTCAGTTTTTTTTTTTGAAGATGTTTAGGGACGGTGATTCATTTATTATAGTGAGTAAGCCAGGGTGATGATTCAAAAAATCTGCAACTATGAATGCCTGCTTTTGCATGCCGTAATTGGTACGGATCTTGCCCTTGTAAATTAATTGCCATGTGTTATATTTATGTTCATTCGGGAGGTATGTTTTAAAAAAGGCGCTTTCATTGAGTCTTACCTCTTTAAATGTTGCAATTACTGTTTTTTTGTTAATAAGGTTTTCTATTGTTAAAATACAATTCTTCTTGAAAAGCGGAGCGGAGTGGATTCTGTAGGGCGCATTCTCAATTACCCGAATCATGCGTTTCTGCAAGGTTAGTAAACTATGGATGTTAGTTTTCGTCGTGGTACACCACACAGATAAACAATATTGGAGGCGCGAATACACTAAGCTATAATATAATTGTTTTTTTTTAATCTAGAAGGTAATAGACGTTTTAATTTAATAATAACACCGATGGATCTTGCAATGCTGGTTTTAATGTTGCCGACATGACTAGACCAGTTTAAGTAACACCAAGGAACCTCTGGCACGTAGAGCGTATTATGGCTTCATCACGGAATTGTAATAAAGCTATCATAAATACCTTTGTTACGAGGCCGAAAAATAATGTATTTTGTCTTTTTAGTGTTTAATTCCAATTTATTTGCTCTAAGCCAGTCTGAAAGATTACTGAGCCAAATATTTGCTTCTTCCTCGAGAGTAAGCAAGTTTCCACCAGAAAAGAAGATATTGGTGGCAGCAGCATACATGATTATGTCAGGTGTTAGAGGCACGTTTGTGATGTCATTAATGTATAATAAAAAAAGATGTGGCCCTAGGATGGACCCCTGCGGAACACCGTATTTGATTTCACCCATTGCCGATTTGGAATGACAAATGTATGTGTACTTTAGTCGGTTGGTTAAATAATTTTTAATTAGGTTAAGAGCAGTTCCCCTAATGCCGAACTCAACTTTTGCAACCAGATATCGTGTTTAATGGAATTGAATGCCTTTTTAAAGTCAAGATATATTCCTATTATGTACAGCTTGTCCTCAAAGTTACTTATTATTTTTTCTTTGACCTTTAGCAGCGCCATTTCTGTACATTGGTGTTTTCGGAAACCGTATTGCTTTTCTGTTATAATATTATTTTGAGTACAGAAATTTAAAATTCTTTCGTTAATGACCTGCTCTACTATTTTAGAAAAGATTGGGAGAAATGAAATCGGTCTGTAGTTATTCACGTCATTCCTGTCTCCCCCTTTAAAAACTACCGATACCCGTGCAATCTTTAATTCATCGGCGAATGCGCCAGTGCACAAAATTAAATTGCATGTGTGTGACATCACTTTACAAATATGCAGCGCAACAGCCTTTATTGGTTCTGCCTTTATGTCATCTACACCACATGCTGTGGAATTCTTTAACTTTAGAAATAAGCTACTTATTTCAGCCTCATCTGTTGGTGCAAGACATAGCGATCTGCTCATACTACATGGAATATAAGACCTGTAACTTGGGCTATCAGCATCAAACACATCAGACGTGCCACATTGTAGGAAATGCTGATTAAATTTATCGGCCAGCGCAGTCGCTGTGAAAGATACGCCTTTATCCATAATTTCAAAAACAGGATTACGGTCGCTGTTCGGAAGCAGATCATTCAATGTTTTCCAAACTTTTTTTGGAGCATTAAGAATATGAGTGAACCTATTCTCATAGTACCTCTCTTGCCAGCTTTATATAACGGCCCAATTTATTTCTGATCTTCTTGTAGTTCATTAAGTACTCTGGTTGCCTTGTCTTTATAAAAGTAGCGATTAGTCTATGACGTTCCTTTATGCGTTTTAGAAGGGCGGTGTCAACCCACGGTTTCCTGCATTTCTTGCTTCTTGTAGCTTCTCTTAGAGGGAAAGCTTTGCGATAAAGGTCTTTGATTACGCCGAGAAAGTGAGTGAATGCCTTGACAGGGTCCGTCAATGCGTATAATTCGGACCATTCCACTTTGCTGACTGACGCTTCAAAATCAGCAATCGTGTTCTTTGTTATCAATCTGTAGTGTGATTGTGTGTCATTTTTGCGCTGTCGGTACACTTTCGTCTCACGTGTAAAAAACAGGAAAATAGGCATGTGATCGCTTACATCAGAGATGAGGACACCCAACACTAATCCAATTAATTGCGTTGTAAAGCACAAGTCAAGTAGGCTTTCGGAATTGTTCGTCACCCTGGTTGGAACAATAATAACATTTTCGTAGCCAAACGAAAAAAGAAACATCCAGAAACGCTTGTTTGGATCGGTCCATTGAAAGCAGGTTAATATTAAAATCACCCGTTACCATGAGGGGAGTGCCAAGCTGTGTGCAAAAATCCGGCATACATTCAATGAAATCTAATAACATGGATACAACACCGGATGGAGGCCTGTAAATAACCACAAATAGAGTATTCGCACACTTGATCATGAGGGATTCATAGTGCTCGTGTATTACATAAAACTCAGAAATTACATCAAAGCATAGATCGTGTTTTACATAAATAGCGACACCACCCCCTTTCTTATGTTTTCGGGACAGTGAAGAACACTTATAGCCTGAGAAGTGTACAGCGTCGTATTCGTCGCGGTACCAAGTCCCAGAGAACGCTAAAATATCAAATTCATGCTGTATTTCATGTAGAAGCATGCAGACAGATTCGTGTTTGCTTTTTAAACTTTGTGCGTTGAAATGAAACAAAGACATCTGATTTCTATCACGTAATTCTCTGTTCTGTCTGAAGGAAAGTTTGTCGTAGTACTTGCTTTCCTGAAAAGGGATTGCCATCTTGAAGAATGCGCATAAAAAGCCATACTTCTAGAATATCTTATTCTGTCAAGGTCATCCATTGTGATAACCCTAATGACTCGATCACGAGGACCACGACGCACGAAGAATTTTCCATTCTTGTGCCAGGCGAACATGTACTCTTTTTCAGCCGCCCGCGTCTTCATATGCCAGAAAAGATTTTTGTTCTGTGCTGTGAGATTTTCATTCAGGTAAATTTTTGATTTTGACTTTCTTAGTTGCGTTTTTTTCCCGAGCCAAGCATCTCTGGTCACGCGAGATGTGAAGCGAACTAGGATAGGTGGGACTTTTTCTGATTTTTCTGTACCCATTGTTTCCTTTTCATCGTCAATTGAGTCAGCCCCGACTTTCAACGGAATGCGGTGGACGGCTTCAATGTCCTGTTTCGAAAGTTTTGGAAGCTCGAGGTCAACCGCTAAGCAGGTCAACTTTTCTAGCAAGTTTTCAGTGACATGATGCGGCAGACCATGCACTTCCAAATTCAGGCGTCTGCCGTACTGATCGATGTCATTCAACTCTTTCCTAAGTTTGTCGATTTCTTGCTCTTTTACCGTGATCTCAAGTTTTTCCACACGCTTTCGAAGGCCTGCAATGTCTGAACTTTGCTTCTTCATCTCAAGGATGACCTCATCATATTTTGTAGCCATTTCCTGTATTGCCTGTTCAACGCTTGTCACCGTTTCTTTTATTTCTTCCAGAGCGTCTACCTTGACTTTCATTTCAAGCAGCACAGCAAGCTTGCGGTTTATTTCTGATATTTCGTTTTTTAGGTTCAATTCTGGCCCTTCGTCGTCATTTGCTGTGCTCGGACTGCTTCTGGTCCTGCCTGTTTTGCATGTAACGCACTTCCAAGATTTCAAGGTGGTTTCGGATTTTTTTCGGTACGTGCTTAATGTTACTCCCGAGCAAGTGCCCGCATGATAACCAAAATCACATTCATAGCATGATAAGTATGGCTCATCGTCGTGAAGCGGTTTGTGGCAAACAAGACAGTCCGACATGATTTAGTTGTCACGTCGAAAAACACGATCACTCGGCAGCAGTGGTAGCAGTATACCGTACGAGTACAAGTTGAAAAACAACCAACCTGGGAAGAAAGATGATGCTTGCTCAGAATCGGAGCAGCAAGACCGAGTGAAGCCACTGCTGCCGAGTGTGTGCGGGTGCCTGCAAGATGTCAGCGTCCTTTTGTAGAAGCTTGCGCTGACGTAAGCAGCTGGTTCTTTCTTGGAGCCAATGGCAGTCTTCTAGGTCATGGGATGCGCCGGGCTCTTTCCTGGTATGTGACGCGTCAGTTCCTGTGAAGAAAGAAGATGCTTGCTCAGAATCGGAGCAGCAAGACCGAGTGAAGCCACTGCTGCCGAGTGTGTGCTTTGGTGGAATAAAACGACTCGGACTCCAAATCAAAGCTCACTAGTGAACAGATGGCGTCATTTTCGATTAATTATCACTGCTCAGCACATAGGATGGCAAAGCCGGCAAAATAATTTAATTCTTGACTTTCTGGGACCCATTTGATTACAAATTTTGATGCTTGTTCGTGTAGCGTAATCGTGAGCCGCATGCTTTCTTCTCGAGCGCGCCAGAAGGTGCCAGAAACGCCTCTTTTCGCTGCGACATACGCACATTACTTCGCAAAAATGTCAATAAAAATAGCAACGTTGTGGGACAAAATTTTAATCTATTCTGAAAGTTCAGTGCCTGTAATAACTACTGGATTGCCTTAAAGGGGTTGAGACACCAAATTTTGAAGCTATAAAAAGCCTGTTTTAGGCTGCTTCTGTATGCGAGGACACCCACAAAGAGGTATTGGACGCTGCAAACATTTCAAAATAACTTTAATTCAGCTTCAAAAAGTCGCTAAAAGCTCCTTCTCGTGGTCGAGAGCTATTACCAGCGCGGCTGTTATGACGTCACAGTGGAGGAACGAAAATATTGACGTCATAGCACACTAGCACAAGAATGTGACGTATGATCAGTATCGATGAAATGCCGACTACGGAGCCTGCTGAACCGAGCAACCGAGCATAGATAACCTCCACTATGACCGTGCTACAGGCATATAGAAATCCTTTCTTAATTCAAAGAAGGTGTAAGGCGTGCAGACACAGGGACTAGGATATGCGGCATTCGTGTTCATTTTTCTCCTCTTGCGTCCGTGTTTGAACGCCTTACCCCTTCTTTGCGTTATGTATCCTTACCAACTAGATCAGCTTTCTGTCGTTCTAAAAACGCTTTCTCTATGCTACAGGCTTCTAGAACACTGTAACCGATCTAACTCTGGCCTCTGACTAACCGAGACATGCCCAGCGCTGTTGCGGAGAGCAGTCGACGTAGAATCTGCGAGTCGCATAGTTCGGCAGCTCGCAGCGGTCTCTCGTTCGCATGGCGTTTCTCAACGTGTAAAGGCCCGTTCACTTTACCGGCAGGGCAACTCGCCGCACGCCGTTTGCCGTTCGCGGGCCGCCGTGCAACGGTGGTTTTCTTCGCGAATGGCCAAATTTCCTTGCCGTAGAGAGGATGGGCCCAGGAACCGTTTGTGCGGCAGCCGTACGGCGAAGCGGCCAATTAGCGACCGAGGAGTGGTCACTCTGGCACCGACAGCAGCCTCACCACCGCTGATCGTTCGCCGATATCGTCGCTAGGCCTTTTCCGGTTCACTTCAAAGCTAAAGCTGACGGCGCTTCGCAATGAATTACCGACTCTCACAAGCCGCAATATTTTCGTACCGTTGTTGTCGCTCTTCACAATAAGTATAATAATCGCGATTTGCACTTCGAGTCGCCACTTATTTACCTCGGCTGGCAGAGCACGCGTATGCGCGAGCAGACGACAGAGCATAGTTTTACGTCACTACTTTTTTGTGACCGACGTGACCAAGACGTGCTGCGTTTCCTCTCCTACGATGTCATAGCATCACCCGGAGCCCAGAAACTGAAACCGAAACCGCGATATAATAATGCTGTTATTAAATTATTTATCGGGTATATAGCAATCCCGCGGTGTGTATCGTGCTTCCTGAAGCATTACGCAACACTTGAATTGAAGAACGCATGAACGAAAATGTTCATGTCTCCACCCCTTTAAGTGGATAAGAAACGGCTCCAACATGTCGAAATCGGCGATCTGAAGCATCGATCACCGGTGATTGATTTAGATAGGGCGTTGTAACGAAAGAGTTAAACATTTGGTTAATGACACGCGACATCGGAAACTCATACATGGCAGCCTTAAACCACATTACGACTCTCAGCACTTCGTCTAGAGACAGCAATATTTAGATACCCATCAGCTACCTGCAGATTGGAAGGTGGGGAAGGTGGTCCTACGTCACAACTCCGGTAGCAAACATTCGCCCCTCAACTACCGCCCCATTTCCCTCACCAGCATTCCTTGCAAATTTCTTGAACATATTTTGTACCCACATTTAGCAAAGCAATTAGACAATAATTCGTTTTTGACAAAAGCACAATATGGTTTCCAAAAAAACTTCTCTTGTGGAACTCAACTTCTTTCTTTTACTCACAGCCTTCATATTATTCTCGACAAAGGTTCATTCGTAGACTGTGTTTTCTTTTAGTTCGCCAAGGCCTTCGAGAAAGTGTGTCATAAATTGCTTCAATTTAAACTTAGCAAGCTTAATCTTGATCCTAACCTGTTTGCATGGCTTGAGCATTTTCTCCTTAATCGGTCACAGTATGTTGTGTTATACAATCATATGTCCCCATTTAATCCCGTAGACTGGTGTGCCGCGAGGATGTGTTAGAGGCCATCTTCTTTTCTTAACTTATATTAAGGATTTACCCAATGACGTTTTTTCTAATATTTACTTTTTCGTAGATGACTGTGTTATCCTTCGTGAAATCTCGGACAAATCTGATAGCAAATTCTTACAAGACGATATAAACGCTATCTTTAACTGGTGTGACGTATGGTTAATGCAACTTAACGTAACTAAACGTATGCGTCTAACTCGCAGCAATATTCCTCCGCCGAACTATTACGTTACTGATACTCCCCTAGAATTCTGTAACCTCCTATATTTACCTAGGCGTCCACATTACCTCGTCACTTTCCTGGTCGTTGCACATCCATAAGGTAATTAACAATACTAACCGCATGCTAGGCTATCTTCGCCGAAATTTTTCTTCTGCTCCTACATCATTAAAATTAATCCTATACAAAACGCTTATTAGGAGTAAAATGGAGTACGCCTTATAGGGGCGCGAAATGCGTCCGCTGTAGAGAGACGCGCGCAGAAGGAAGAGAACGAACTTTGCAACCGGCGAGCAGCCGAGCGGCGGTGAAACTGAGCCTTTATTGTACGTGCCTTCCACGCCGAGAAGGCCGGCGCCGCAAAAATAAACATCTGCTCGTTGTGCAGACGTTTAGGGCAGCGGTGCCAGAATTCGATCCTCTACAGCCTCATCCATCTGGGACCTGCAACTCGATACCCTTATTCAATCACTTGAACTAATCCGAAACAATGCCGCGCGTTTCGTTCATAGCAATTACAACCGCACATCAAACGTAACTGCCATGAAAAACTTTTTGCTACTTGCTCCTCTCTCAGCCCGGTGGAAGTGCTTTCGCCTTGATTTATTTCATAGAGTATATTTCCACAATTCCTACCTACACGATAATATTACCTCTCGCATAGATCGTAGCCATAAGGTTGGAATAATTCAATGCCGCACCAGAACCTGTAACGAATCATTTATTCCTAGTACCTCAGGAGTGGAACCACCTTCCCTGCGCAGTTGTCGCAATCAAGGACAACTCAAAGTTTCGTGCGGCCTTATCAGACATAATCACTCCCGGATACAATTAACTAATCAATTTTGCTCTAATAACTAACCATTTCTTGCTGCTTTGTTATTTACTTGTGTATGTTTTTTACCCACTCCCCTCTGTAATGCTTTTGTCTTGAGAGTACAATAATAAAAAAAAATCACCATGAGCAGAGGTCCTGTGGGTATCAGTAGATTGTAGCTATCAACTGATAGGATCGAAATCTCATAGTACTGTTGCATTATGGTCACTGAAGGGAAACACGAGGACCTGTGAGTTGGTTTCTTTTCTGTCATGATAGTTGGGATTCTTTCTTCTTTGTCTTGGCAAAGAAGGTGGATACTGTTGAAGTTTCATGTCTGGTTTTTGTCGTTTTCTTCTACTTGCCTGTAGTCCTCAACGCTGGAATATGTGGTAAACTGCATTATGCATATTTTCCTATACCATTATAGCTTTTCCCTCTCTTTCATTGCTTGTGACCTGTGTAGCATTTTTCATTTTTTTCTGTGCACTGAAACAAGGGAACGGTGTGATGAAAACCGAGTCCAAGTTCTGGAAAGCTGATCCCAAGATTAAATGTTCAGTACTTTGTTGACGCAGTTTAAAGAGCCGCTGGTGTACCAAAACAGAGATAGCCAGTTAGGAATCAGATCAATTCGTCAAGAGCTGATGAAGTGGGGATCAAAAGGAAGGGGAACAGGTGAGGTGTCAGGTGAAAAAGGATAGCCTTGATTATGAAAAGGCAAAAAGAGCTGCAAAATCAAGAGCATAAGTTACAGGGCTACAAAAGGCCTTCAAAGCAATTCCCAATACTGGCATGTTGATTACAGCGAAGTACCTTGCACGTTATTTACTTCTTTGCACAATTCTCGCATGTGCAGTGCACGCTCCAGCTAGTCCGCCGTGTGCACCATCAAAGTCGGCACAATTTCAGCGTGGTCTTGGGCAGCATCTACGAGACGGAGATACAGCTGCGGAGGCACCTTGATGAGAACCCTTTACCCAACTGCACGTATGTGTCCTGATGGTTTGACATCCTGCATCTAGAATTTTTCAAATTTTTTCATCTTTCAGTCGTTCTTGAGCCATGCAATGTGAATATACTTTCAAAAGAAGACAAAAAGAAATAAACGGCATCAGTGAAGAATTTAACACCGCTCTTCCCAGAGCCTCTAGATGATGCAATTAAACCAGAATTTAAAAACCTAGTTACACTCAAGAACGGTACTGTATCCGGGCTGCCAATTTTAGCACTAGCAGAAGTAATGTATGCCCCTGTAGCATTCCTGTTGGCCAAGTTGTGAATGAGCACTTTAAAATAGGGTTTCAGTAAAAGTGTCGGCAATATTGATACAGTCGGGAAAGCGTGGGCCATCATTTAGCACAAGCATGAGGGCTACACTCACTAATGCTTGGGTCTATGCATCTGGTGTCGAAGAACATCCATTGCCACTGGATCTATATCTTTTTGTTTCTCCTCCACCCTTCCCCATATTTCTCTTCCGGTGTCAGCCGTGTGCTACACAGTTACAGTGCACTCAGTCTTATCCCGCATCAGCGGCTCTCTCTTTGCATCCTGGGACCTAACTTGATGTAGTGTTTGTTTTTGTTTCCCTTCACGTTTATTTGGCCCTTCAGATGTCCTTCCTGTTCCTTGTAAGAGGACGTCCATAACTTTTCAACCGCAGTTACCATAAGTACCTTGGCGAGCATGGCTCACATCTGCTGCGTGTCTCGCCTGATGGCCACTGTGACTGGCAGGTGGTCGAGGAGCCTGTCAACGTCTATAATCGTGAGTAGTCCTTGAAGCCGCACCTCTTTGAAAATGGCAGTTAAAGAGTGCTGTATAGTACCATTGCTTTTGCAGACCATCGCAACTCAACATTTCCATTTTACATACTTAGTGGGAGGACAGAGTATTGGACTTTAGGAAGCTCTAGCCTGGAGTCATTGTTTTCCTGTCAGATACTAGTGAAACACAGAAGTACTTTTTTAAGGCAAATGCTGAAACAATTTCGGTGAAATTGGCTGACATTTAAAGCGAAAAGTTAAACTTTAGTGATTGTTGTGGACAAATTTTTTATTTAGGTCCTCAAATATATCCAAAAAATGTGATGAAATTATGTAAATTTTTAAGGATAAGGTGCCATGTTTACCACTATTTACTCAAGTATGTTTACAAAAATTATGAAGCTATCTAAATTAAATTATAAGTTGCTGAGTTTACAACTAAGTAAGAATTCCCTAATACTGTGAACTGCAACAGAAAAATAATCCTAACTGGACAAATCCGATGTAATACATCAAGACGGTAAGTTAGGGCAGTTGGTTCGGATTCATGGAGTCCAACACAAGACACAAACAAAAGGAAGGTAAAACGACAACACGGCTGTGACTCTAAATATTTTATTGAAGATGCGTCTACCCCCCCCCCCCCCACACACACACGCACACGCACGCACGCACACACACACACACACACACACACACACACACACACACACACACACACACACACATATATATATATATATATATATATATATATATATATATATATTATATATTATATATATATACAGTAAAAGCTCGTTAATTCGAACCGCAAGGGGAAGCCGCTTCAGTTCGAATTAACGAAAGTTCGAACTAACGAAAGTGAAGGAGGGCAACAGTACACTGCGATTTGGAAGCAGTAGGGCATGTCAGAAATTTGGCGTGTCAGAAAGTGATGGCGTGTGCCGCGGGCACACGCCATCTTCAACTCTAAACTCTAGGTCCGACTGTGCCACACAACCCATGTCCACTGAAACGAACGTTAGCCGAGGCTTAACACCATCACAATGAATCGCGACGGCCGATACCTCCTAAGCTGAAAACAGAGGTGCACAACCGATGAAGACTGCTGAGACAAAGACGCTGAACATGTGAAGGTGGCGAAGGCCCTGATTCGTTGGTTCTTGAATGCAAGCGCAGCTGCGACGTACTTGATTCGCTGTGTTTTGGAGCTTGCCGTGCCATCTCCGTACAACATTAGCAGCTGTACAAGATTTGGAAAGCCTCCGAGATTCGAAACGGGCAAGAAGTCTCGGAGGTTACGTAGAATTGGAGAGGCGGCAGCCGCCGCTGCCTTCTGGCTGACCCCGCGTCGATTAGATTTTTTCCGATTTTGCCTTCTCTCGCCGTTCTCTCGGTTTCGGAGGCAATACCGCCTTGTGTATAGGCAGTAGGCGCGTTTCTCTGGCCGTGTGCCAGGCGAGCGTAGTTCGAATTATCCGTGAGGGAACCTTCTCGTGTTCGAATTAACGGACTTTTTTATACATAGACTTCTGTGGAGCTTGGCCGGACCAAATCGTACAGTTCGAATTATCCATAAATTCGAATTATTGAAGTTCGAATTAACGAGCTTTCACTGTATATATATATATATATATATATATATATTGCCGCGACGCCATCAGCGCCCAACCACGGTGACGAAAAAGACGACGACCTCGTCTGTGCAAGCGAGGCGCTAGAGAAGAAGAAGCCTGGACTGAGCGCTTGCCCTAACTCTCTCGAATAAATACCGCTCTCCTTTCTTGTCTCCAGTGAGCCGTGACACTGGTGGACGTGCTGGGTATCGCATCATCACCTAATGATAGGGACGACTCCTGCGAGTAGCCCTGCATCCAGCCCTTCAAGACATCATCCACGTGTCGAGACACCTGTGCACCGCGCAAGCCGCCGCCTGCAAGGTCTGTGCCCGGAATTCGGCCTCTTCCAAGGAACGTTGTCAGCTACCTCACCGACTCAGAAAATGGCGCTTGCAAGTCCAACACAGGTGACTGTTCAAAACAATCTAGTCCCCACTAGCTTCCACGGTGACACGTATGAAGACGCCGAAGACTGGCTGGACCAGTACGAACGCGTAGCTAAGGTCAATCAGTGGCGTCCGGACCAGAAGCTTTCCAATGCGTACTTCGCTCTTGAAGGTAGCGCAAGGACGTGGTTCCAAAACCGCGAGGCACATTTGACAACGTGGGACGAATTTTGCCGTCGGCTACTTGACACCTTCGGAAGCACTGATCGCCGAGATAATGCACAACGCCTTCTCGAGTTGCGCATTCAGAAGCCAAACGAAAGTGTTTCGATGTTTGCCGAGGACATGTCTCGTTTGTTTCGCCGCGCGGATCCCAACATGCCTGATTTCAAGAAGCTGAGCCATCTCATGCGCGGCGTCAAAGAAAAGCTATTCGCTGGTCTCGTGCTTAACCCGCCTACAACTGTAGAAGAGTTCATTAAGGAAGCCACAGCAATCGAGCGGGCGTTGCAGCAGCGTTGCCGGCAATACGAACGCCTGACTAACGATGCGCCTGCAGGAGCCGCAGTATTGACAGCGACAGACGAGACCTCGCTACGTGAACTAATAAGAGACATTGTGCGCGAGGAGATTGCGAAGCAAACTGCGACACCGAAGGAGTTCACTGTTGCTTCGGTCGCTGAAGTTGTCCGCCAAGAAATCCGGCAAGCATTTGCATCACCTGAGCCACTCCCTCAACCGTGTCCCGAGCCACGCTTAGAGCCGCGCGCATACAGCTACGCGGACGCTGTTCGACGCCCTCTTTCTACCCGGCCAGTACAGGAGTACCACCAGCGGCCACCTATTGCTGCCTGGATACAGAGGGAGCATTTCAGGCGACCCCAGCTTCGCAGGACCGATGTATGGCGCACTGCTGATCGCCGACCATTGTGTTTTCAATGTGGCGAACCAGGGCACATTTATCGTTTTTGCCCTCATCGCCAGGGTGGCATCCAGGAAATGCCACCTGCCACTCCACGACAGTTTCCTGACAGACATCGACGCTTCGACGACAGTGTCACTCGGGAACAAGGCAGCTCAGCTAATCTCCGGTCGCGCTCGCCGTCTCCGTTGCGTTATTCATCGCCGAACCGTCGCAGTTTCGCCGACGTGGTAAGAGGCCGCTCTCCAAGCCCACGGCAGGGAAACTGAAATCGGCGACCTCCGGGGGGAAGGTTGCAAGTCGTCGAACCGCCGAAAGTCCCCCAACATTACATAGAAACGAGCAGAACAGCCCGGAGAATCGGAACGCCGACGAATTTGTGAGTTCCGACCTACTTTTAACGATTGATGGGCACGACGTGACAGCTTTAGTTGATACTGGCGCAGACTTTTCGATAATGAGTGAGCAGTTGGCAGACCGGCTTAAGAAAGTCAAAATGCAATGGACGGGCCCTTATATTCGAAATGCCGGGGGCCAGATAATGACACCTACAGGAAAATGTACTGCACGACTCCAGATAGGAAATACAGCTTTTGTCGCCACTCTTATGATCTTAAAAGAGTGCTGCAGATCACTCATCCTTGGAATGGACTTCTTGAGGGAGTACGGTGCCGTCGTTAACATACAGGATGGCGAGATAACCTTGTCAACTAGTACAGAGACGAGCCACGACGAAGAGCGCCAACGTACATCGTTACGTGTCGCCGACGACGACGTCTGCATACCACCACTATCATGCAGTCTTGTCTCCGTCAGTTGCGGAGAACAGTTTGACAAGGACGGCGTAGCCGAACAACTAACTGCACTTCTGTTCCATCAAGGTGCTGCCATCGCTCGCGGTATTGTCAGCCTAATCGGTGGTCGCACAGAGATACTTCTGACAAATTTTACCAATGAACGTCGGCAGATCAGTAAAGGCACCGCTGTGGCATACTTTGATGAAATTGACCACGTTCAACACTCCTTTGCTGTAAAAGAAGAATCGACCACCGATACGATGCCACATGCACCCGTCGTCGACGTTGACCCAGGTTTAGCGCCGCAAGAGAAACAAAGTCTCAGGGAACTGCTTGACGATTTTAAGGACTGCTTCTCTACAACGTCCCGAGTGCGTCCAACACCACTGACGAAACACCGCATCATTACGGAGGAAAGAGTAATACCCATCCGACAGCATCCGTATCGCGTGGCTGAGAAAGAGCGTGAAGCAATACAGCAGCAAGTCAAGAAAATGCTAGAAGATGATGTCATCCAGCCGTCAAAAAGCCCTTGGGCATCGCCCGTGGTACTCGTTAAGAAGAAGGATGGTAGCCTGCGGTTTTGTATCGATTATCGCAAGCTCAATCGGATTACAAAAAAAGATGTGTATCCCTTACCACGCATCGACGATTCCCTCGACAGGCTACGGCATGCACGGTACTTCTCATCGATGGACTTAAAAAGTGGATACCGGCAAATAGAGGTCGATGAGCGGGATCGCGAAAAGACTGCATTTGTAACGCGTGATGGGCTCTATGAATTCAAAGTTCTCCCTTTTGGTTTGTGTTCCGCCCCAGCCACGTTCCAAAGACTAATGGATACTGTACTCTCAGACCTTAAGTGGAAGACTTGCTTAGTCTACCTAGATGATGTCATTGCTTATTCTGCCACATTTGATGAACATCTCAGACGGCTACGGTCGGTTCTTCAAGCCATACGGTCCGCTAGGCTTACCTTAAAACCTGAAAAGTGCCACTTTGGATATGAAGAACTACAGTTTTTGGGCCACGTAGTAAGTCACACAGGTGTCAGACCTGATCCTGAGAAAATCGCAGCCGTCGCAAAGTTTTCAAGGCCTACAGACAAAAAGGCAGTCAGACGCTTCCTGGGCCTATGCGCATATTACCGGCGATTTATTGCGGGTTTTGCACGCATCGCCTCACCGCTTACCTGCTTAACCAGAGATGATGTCACGTTTGTGTGGGGCGAGGAGCAGGAGGCGGCATTTAACGAGTTGCGGCACCGTCTACAAACTCCGCCTGTTCTTGCCCACTTTGACGTGGATGCGCCGACAATAATCCACACCGATGCCAGCAACGTAGGTTTAGGCGCCGTCCTTGTTCAACGGCAAGACGGCGCTGAGCGAGTCATCGCTTACGCGAGTAGAACATTGTCACGTGCCGAGTCGAACTACTCCACCACAGAGAAGGAATGCTTGGCTGTAGTATGGGCAGTTACCAAGTTCCGTCCGTGCATATACGGCCGCCCATTTAAAGTTATAAGTGACCACCATTCTGTCTGTTGGTTGACCAACATGAAAGATCCATCTGCACGTTTGGCACGCTGGAGCCTACGGCTTCATGACGGTGGTCTACAAATCGGGAAGGCAGCGCTTAGACGCTGATTGCCTTTCCAGATCGCCGATCGAGTCGTCAGGCGGAGATGAGGACGAGTCCACCGGCTTTTTGGGAGTTGTTGATGCGGCCACCATCTCTCAACAACAGCAAGAGGACCAGGAGCTCGCGTCACTAATTGATTTCTTAGAAGGCCGCACCACAAACAAGCCCAAATTGTTCTCGAGGCACCTGTCATCATTTTGCCTACGCAACAGTGTTCTTTTTAGGAGGAACTTCTCTTCAACAGGGAAGAAATATCTACTAGTCGTGCCTAAAACACTCCGCAATGAAATTTTGCAGGCCTGTCATGACGAAGCTACCTCAGGTCACTTAGGCTACACAAGAACATTAGCACGGATCAAAAAGAAGTATTACTGGCCACGGCTCGCAGCACAGGTGAAGCACTACGTTCGAACGTGCCTTGACTGTCAGCGGCGAAAAGTGCCACCTACGAAACCTGCCGGACTATTACATCCCGTTCCAGTGCCTGCAACACCGTTTGCACAAATTGGGATGCACCTTTTGGGCCCATTCCAAATATCTGCTGCCGGAAATAAGTGGATCATAGTCGCGACAGATTACCTTACGCGATATGCTGAAACCAATGCACTTCCTAGCAGCACAGCAGCCGAGGCCGCACAGTTCTTCATCGAAAACGTCGTCCTGAGGCACGGTGCTCCAGCGGTCATCGTAACCGACAGGGGAACCGCGTTCACGGCTGAACTTTTGCGAACTGTACTCACCCTCAGTGGCATGGCACACAGAAGGACGACAGCCTATCACCTGCAAAGCAATGGACTTACGGAGCGCCTCAACAAGACTCTCGCAGACATGCTGTGCATGTATGTCGATGTGGAACACAAGAACTGGGACCAAATATTACCCTACGTAACGTTTGCTTATAATACGGCTCCGCAAGAAACAACAAGAATGACGCCATTCAGTCTCCTCCACGGTCGAGAAGTGACTACAATGCTGGATGCTATGCTTCCTCATGACTTCAGCGACTCCGAGACTGACGCCGCAGATTTTACAGAGTGCGCTGAAGAAGCAAGACAGCTCGCGCGCGTTCGCATAGCTAGCCAGCAAGACCGTGATGCCCGACGTTACAATGAACACCATCGATGCGTCGTCTACCAGCCCGGGCAAAGAGTGTGGGTTTGGGCTCCAGTACGCCGCCGAGGCCTCGCGGAGAAACTTCTGCGACGATACTTCGGACCGTACAAGGTTTTACGGCGCCTTAGCGACGTCAACTATGAAGTCGTTCCTGACAGCCCATCCTGCTCGAGGCGCCGTCAGGACCTGCCTGAGACTGTGCACGTGATGCGCATGAAACCGTATTTTTCTGAATGACATGGACACGCTCTGGTTTGCTGGACACCAGATGCTACCCGCCGAGCATCGGGACGATGCTCTTTCTGGAGGAGGGAAATGCCGCGACGCCATCAGCGCCCAACCATGTTGACGAAAAAGACGACGACCTCGTCTGTGCAAGCGAGGCGCTAGAGAAGAAGAAGCCTGGACTGAGCGCTTGCCCTAACTCTCTCGAATAAATACCGCTCTCCTTTCTTGTCTCCAGTGAGCCGTGACAATATAATATGCGAGTGCAAACCCATGGCATGTGCGAGAAACAGATACATCTAGGCAACTTTGATTAACTGAAGCGTAATCAGTGAAGAGGGCTCTAGCGAAGACTATCCTAAATGCTGCACTTAAGAAATCGTGTTTTCATGTGTCCAAGGCTGCTTTTTTTTTTTTTTTTGAGCAGGTCAATCGTTTACTTAATGCTGGTTGCCCGAAGTGAGTGTTTCATCTTTTTGTGAAAGTTTGGTTCATGGTATCAAGAGCGTAAATGTCCAAGGTGGTAAAACTACATTAGAGGAAAAAAAAAGAAAAACGCAGTAGTACCGTATGTACACAAGGTCAAGGTATGTATGTACACATCTATTCAGGTACAGCATCGATGTTTGCTTTTCTGTATAACACAAGATAGGTCGCCTATGATAGTTGACAATATGCTGAAAGATAAATAAGTAAATGGAAGGGGCACTGTCAACCATGTAAACGGGCACATCACCTGTGTTAAGCAGGTTGTGTGTGCCATTCCATTATCTTGTGGTAGAGAGTATGTGGGACAAACGAAGCGCTGTGTGAATGTTCAACTTCAGTAACATGAGCCATCTTTCAAAGGAGTTGCGCCACTTCATCTCCCGGAGCATTACAAGTCGTGCGGTTGTTGCCCCTATTTAAAAAAAAAACTAATGTCATTTATATACACGTGAGCCAATTAACAAGGAAAAATCGCTGAGGTTTACAAAATAAAGATGAGGGCCAACACGTGTATCAGTGAGCCGTCTATCGCTCTTCATGACAAAAAACTTTGTTACCTTTCCCGCTCCTGATTATGCTGCAGTTCGTCACAGTTGCCTTGATGTATCTCTGTCTCACGCATGTCATGCTTTTGAACTGGCACGTATAGATACGTTAGATGCCTCTTCAATAAAATATCAGTTGAGAGTCAGAGCCGTGTTGTCGGTTTTAACTTCTTTTTGTCCATGTGCTGTGTTGCGCTGTTACAAAGCTTACAATGAACCCGATGTGTTACTTTACAGTTTACACGAATGTTTGCATGCCAGCCTGCAAAAGTCTTGTTCCAAGATTATCGGTGTGTGTTTGAGCCATGCGTAACACATTTTGTTCTGCCTAGGCAAGCCAGCAGGTACAGCTCACATAATTGTGGCATCAGTTTTTGTTGCAGTATTGTAAAATTATTAACTCAATGTATATATATTTTTAAGCCTTCCTATATGGGGCAATTTCTGCAACGGAGTTTATGGCTTAACTAAAAAATATGTTACCAGGATTCTCCGGAATGCAGCTTTACTTTTAAGTGCAACATTTTTATTCAAATTTGTCAGAGCACGGCCAGATGAAAGCATTTCTGCATTCCTCGTGTAACTAATGTACTCTCCACTGAGGAGAAGCAGCCAAAATACACATCATGTGATAATAATAAAGATGCAGTAAGAAAGTACTATATTTCTCATGTTAAGGGCCACGCCCCGTTCTTTTTTAATCCAGAGAAGTGGTTATAGTTGTTATCGCTTTACTCTTCTTCCCAGCTGGACTAAAGACTTCATTCCTGTGCATTCATCATTCTCCGCCACAATGCCGATATTGCTTGGTTGGAATTTATTTTGATTTGCACCGGATTTGTGTTGACCTATATTCGTATCTCATTGCAAATATGCTATGAACGAAAAAGAAAAAACAACTTCAGACGAAACTCAAGAAAGGGGCTGACAGATGGAATAGCACAGTGTGGTATAAAGGTTATAAAAAGGGATAAGGTGCCTCAGAAAGGCTTGCCAACGTTTTGAAAGGAGGACCTATCTTCGTCAAATGCGGCCTCGCCATCCTTGGCATGTTAGTTTTAAAGGGTTAACGGAGTGTGACGTCACATGTGGTGTTGTCGGTGGCGGCTAGTTGTAAAGGGAGACATTCAAAGAGAATGAGCGCTGTCGACTGACGTCTGTAAGCGTGGTTCTTAAGACGCGGGGACAAGAGCCGGAGAGCGGGAAGGCGGGGACAAAAGGAAAGAAAGAAAAGGAGATAAAAAAAGAAAAAGACACCAAGAGGGAAAAAAAGAACACGAAAGGAAAAAGAAGGGCATGGGAGGGTGTTGGGGAAGCGAGAGGTTAGAGAGCATTCAGGGGTGTCGTTGGGGACGTGTATTGTGGCTTTAGAAGAAACAGTCAGGAGGTCATTGCGCGAGTAATAAAAAAGAACCAAACAGAAAACAGTTTAAAGAATTACTTTAGTAGCCCAGCAGTAATGCGTCGGGTAATTTTTGAAGGAGTTAAGATGGCGACAAGGAGTCTGGGATGCAGTGCATGGGTAGCTGGAAGGCAGCGGCATGGTCTTTCTAGGGACGTTAGCCCCAGTAGCTGAATGTAGGCGTCGTTACTGCGGTATACAGAAATGGCGGCACCTTTTGTGGCTGAGGCGCCGAAAAAGGCATCCTGGCGTCTGGGACTTTGGAATGTGTTGGTGAGGGTGTTTCGAAAAGATATATATATAATAAATAAACAGACAAAGAAGGGGGGAGAACCGAAGCCAAAATAACAAATAGGAGGGTGACTTGAATAAAAGCGGGTGGGGGCAGGTGTACATGGGAAAAGGGTCGTACAGTTTATATAAAGGTAAAACATGAAAGAATATATTAAACTGAATGGTAGGCAGGAAGAAAATTGGAAATTGAGGAATAGGTGAGGTTAAGTGTCAAGGTTAGGTGGTGGCACAATGTGTTTTGTGCTTTGCTTGATATGAGAATTTCAGATTTGTTACCGCTTTTAAAGATTCTGAGTTGCCATCTGTCAAATTAATTCCCGTCGGGTGTAGAGACTTAAACGTGAGTATGAGGTATGATTCCGTATATTTTCTCTCTCGAGGTGAACGGAAATTTGTTTGAAGTATATAGAGCCTTGCTTTATCGAATATATGACCATGTTCATTGAAGTGGCTGGCTACTGCTTTAGGTAAATTATGTTTTGTATCTGCGTGGTGACCGTTGAGTCTTGTATAAATTTGTTGTCTAGTCTCACCTATGTATTGTTTGCTACAAGCGGCACATTGTAGATAGTTAGACTACGTTGCTTGATGTGCACGTGAAACTCGAAGTTACCTTGTGTGAGTAATTCGACGCGGTACTTTTTACTGTAGTAGCAGATTGCATGTGTTTGCATGTAAGCAGCTGGGGTGGCCACAGGGACCGGTTCCCAACTTCGTCTTTGTCCTTAGTTTTGCATGCACAACAATATCGTTAAAATTAGTGTTTTGTCTGTAGGCTACTCTGGGCGATTCGGGAAATATCTTAAGTTTCTGGTTGCCGGTGAGAATTGGGTAGTATATACTGAGGATGTTGTTCACGTTTGGCAGAGCGTTTGAGAATGTAGTAGTAAGAAGTGGCGTTGTTGTTCTTGTGATCCTAGGACGGCGCTTGAGGACCTTGGCTCCATGAAGTTTGGTTGCATCAGTGTAGGCTTTATGAAGGGCACTGTTTGGGTGGTTCCTGTTTGACAGGGTTTCCTTAAAGTGATCGGGTCTCTATGTAGGCTTGGTTTTCAACGCAAATGCGATGTGGTCGTGTGGCTTGGCCTTTAAAGATGCCTTGCTGGCAATGTCTGGGATGGTGGCTCGTATATTCTAGGTACTGTTGTTTGTCGAAAGGTTTCCTATACAGCATTGTCTTTAGTGCCCCATTGTCAATGTATATTGTTATCTCCTGAAAGTTTATGTGCTCCGTT
Organism: Dermacentor albipictus; assembly: GCF_038994185.2. NCBI lineage: Eukaryota > Metazoa > Arthropoda > Arachnida > Ixodida > Ixodidae > Dermacentor > Dermacentor albipictus. Next base: position 4,142,008 of record NW_027225566.1, on the reverse strand, counting down.
GAAGATTCTGATCTGAATTTTATTGTTGGATGAAAACAATTTAGAAATGCTACATATTTATCTAGACTGTCTTGACCACGTACCCATATTATGAATACGTCGCCTATGCATCGTAAGCATGTGTGGGGCTGGTCTGTGCAGCGCGACAGGAAACCTGTTTCTAGAATCCCCATAAATGTGTTCGCGTAGGTTGGTGCAAAAGCGCACCCATACTTGTCCCATGTATTCGTAGGTAGTAACTCTCCTCAAATTCGATATAGTTAAGTGTTAGAGCCAATTCAAGGAGAGACAAGTAGACTTCAATAGATTGTTGTGCATTGCGTTTAGACAGCGTTTGTTTTATTGAAGATAAACCATCGGGGATTTGAATGTTAGTGTACAGGGCTGTGACGTCTAGTGTTGCGAGAATTATGTTCTGGGGTAGTCTGCCTTTCGTATTAATGTCCTCCATAATTCTATGTAGGTCGGGCGTACCTTGTACAAAAGATGGAAGTGCTTTTGGGAAATCGCCAACGAAGTGGTTAAGGAATGTGGAGATGTTCTCTGTGGGGGTGTTGTTGTTTGATACTATCAGACGACCTGGGATAATAGCGGTGTATAGTTGAGGGGATGTAATTTTAATAATTTTAGGAAGGAGGTGTAAGCGCACGGCAGTTTCGTTGCTTGGTTTAAGAAATTTGTATTCTGATGGCGTTATCAATTCATAAGCCAAAAGTGATTTCAGCCTGTTCGTAATTGTCAGTGTGTAGGGTAATGTCGAATCGTTATGTAGCTTACGGTAATGTTCTGGGTTGTTTAGTTGTCTGTAAGCCTCTCGTTTGTATTTTTCTACTAGCCAAATGACTATACTTCCACTCTTGTCTGCTTCCTTAATAACAATGTCATACCAGCAACTAAGATTTGGAATGATACGGCTCTCCGACGCAGTTATGTTTTTAGGTCGCTTAGATGTCTTGTATTGGCTTATAATTTTTTACTGACAGTTTTAAAGGGCCCCTCACCAGACCCCATAGGAAATTTCGGTTATACGCTGGAAGTTGTTACATGTCCTCCAGGGAGCGTTCTGCTGCAAAACAAAAAGTTTTCAAATCGGCTCTTTAATAGGCGAGATAGAAATATTTCATTGCCGCGAACCCATGATTTCAGCAGGCGGGCACCACCGCCAAGCAAGTCGCGCTCCCCCGTCTAGCCTTCTCCAGCGAAATTCATTCCCTGGGTTATCCCATCACTCTCTTCATTCTTTCATAAGCAGTATTACATAATGTCCTGCAATAAAGTTTCTGCTGCTTATGGCCCACTCATATCTGCCAGAAGGGACAACTCTTGAAAAAGGTTTTCTTTGTGCTATGTGTGCGACATAGTATGAGCATTCATGCCTTGACATTTATACATCTGTAGAACCAGCTTCCTGACAGAGTACTTGCTATACCTGATCATGCTTATTTGTGCAGTGCTGTTGAACAATACATATTGATGCAATGAATATTTACACACTCGAATTATCATGAAAGATGGTTGTTTTACAATTCTGCCCTTTGCTTTCTATTGGTGTTAGATTTTGCATAAGCGTGCCCCCCTATGCAATAGTATTTGAAGTGTAAGGGTTCAATAAAAGGTGATGAACTAAATCTAAGTGCAAGAGCTTTTTTTCTCACCTATGACTCCCATCGAAATGCGACTTCCATGGCTGGCAAATCAACCCCTCGCCTTGTGTTAGCAGCAGTATGCTATAGCCACAGTGGCAGGTGAACAAATTGAAGAACAATATTTCTGTCTATAATTTTTTTCTTGCCTGTATGTAAGTAAAGTTTGGAATAAGTTTGTCATTGCAAAAAAGCCCAGTTTGTGGTCTTTTATTGAATAAACCACATATTGTGTATAGTTGAAATGCAGAAATTTGTTCTAAAATCCTCGGGTGATATATGTTCTTGCAAGTAGCATGGTAATTCATTACTTATAAAGATAGTAATCGCAGTGGATATCGTTATATGGGTTTACACACTAATATATGTGATCGCAAGCTTATTAGAAACTTGCTAGAAACATGTAAGGCATGAATGTTTCTGCACACTTGATCAGCTGTGAACGTGCAAGAACTGCTTGTACTGGCTGACTTCACTGCACAGTTTTGATTTTTCTTCAGCGTGTCCTTTTATACTGTTTTATCCCCACAAGAACAGGCCGTTTGCCTGCTTTTCGCATTGTTGCACGAGTTCTACATAATTGTGCAGGAGGGTACGTTGTCACTGTGCCACTATAGCAAGTCATTTATTTAATCTACTAGCTGTACAGTTAATTACCCTGCAGAGCAAGTGTTCATACAGATGCAGTAAGGATACAACGTCCGCAACATAGTCAATGTTTATTGGTTTCTGTGCAAGAAAAAAAAATTCTCCAGAGAAGAGGTGCAACTTAACGTGCATGTAATATTTTATTCAAGCCACGGATTTAATGCTATCGTAGCAAATTCATCACGATAACCTACACTTTTGCTGTGTCAAATTTAATAAGAGGCAAGATAAGCTTTCAAGATGCATCGGGAAATTCATGCTTGAAAACCGACAAGCAAATGCAACTGAACGGTACCGCGTTCAGCGCAACGTTGAAACTTCGGGTACTTTGCTGTCTTGTCATTTGCCCTTGCCGAGGTTGAGATAATTCAAGCTGCTCCGTAAGCGCGATTTTTGCATGCTACTCAACAAAAGAAAATTGTGACGACCTCGTCGTCTGCTGGGGATCGAACACCTCCTAGCACTCACAACTCGCAAAGGCGTACGAAGCAAACGTGAAAATGCACTTCATTTGCTGTGTAGCGTGTCAACAAACGCATAGCAATCGGAGAATGCAATCAGTACAAGTTTTCTATTCTCCCTTCGCGTACGTACCGAATTCGACGATCCACGTCTCCGCGCATTGCACTTGTCGTGCGAGACGCCATTTTCCAAAACAAACCCATACAAACCGGCGAAATAGTTCCATTGACAGCTCTCCGCGCAATTTCGACGGAAAATCGCAGCGATCGGTGCGACGGTGCGACGGTGCGACTGTGCGACCAACCGGTTGGTCGCAGCCGAAAATCGGGGGGTCGGCACTGCGACTGCGATTTTCATCGCAAACGACGGAAATCGCACTTCCGGTGCGACGAAAATCGCATCATGTGAAACAGGCATAACGTGCACATGTCAGCAGAGCAGCGCCGCTCACTTGGTGCAGAGCTCGACCGCAGCGCCCTCACAGTCCCCGGAACAAGTCGCGCCCTGCTCGAAAGGAAAACTCGTGCAACTGAGATACTACTTCGGTCCGAAATGAAGGGAAATGACGTCGTTTGTTTACTTCGCCGTCTGTGGTTCCGGTAACTGTGATCGCATGGGTAGCGTGGGAGTAGAGGCGTATTATTTCCATGTTTTTGCGTGTTTTAGGCGGCCTTTTTCAACAACTTTGCTGACATTGCTTTCAACAGTGAGGACAGCCTGTGGAGCAGCCCTATCAACCGGACAGGGCCGTAAAATCTGTTTGAAGTTCGCAGCACATCGTCGTTTGGTTTGTGAATGTTAGAAGGTGTTCGTTTCTCAGCGGCGTAATCGACGACGGATTTGGCGTCGAGTGGTGTGCGCTTTGTTCCGGCTTGTGCGCCGTTCTACGGATGTGTACTGTTAATGAGTGGTGCTGTTTGTGCATCGGGAAATGGTGCCACGCCGGTGGGATTTGCTTTTTTGTAAAAACATCCGTGCCGTCTTTGGCGAGTGCTTCCGGAAACTGCTCGCCTTTTGTGCGTGTATGTGTGTGCGTGTGTGGGCGCGCGCGCGCGCTTCTGATATGCGTGGAACGCGTAGGAACGTCCGTACAGTCTTTCGCGAGTGCTTTCGGAAACTGCTCGCATTCTGTCTGTGTGCGCACGCGTGTGACATTCGTCGTTATTGCGATTTGCAAAGATGTTTTTCATTTGGTGACTGCGTCCGCGAATGCCAGGATGTGATACACGTTCGTCATTTAGAGACGCTGCTTCAATGTAGGGTCACTTACATTTTGGTTGCTTGGAGGTCAGCTTTCAACGCATGGCAAGGCATTGCAGTGCGCTTAACCATCATTGGCGCACGAACTGCTTTGTCATTTCTCCTTTAACTTCAAATTCAGTTTTGTGTAGTATGTAGGGAGATAATGGTCATCAAGATGCGACGCTCACCTCGTTTTTTGCCACTGCTGTGCACATATGAGGATTTTTTACTAGGTCAAGCCCTCTCAGCAAGTTGTGAAACACTTAGTGCAAATAATTTTTCACAGCAGTAACTGTGATCATTACCGCAATTAATCACATGACATTTTTAGGGATTGTTATTTAATTACAATATTTTTTATTTATCTGTGACAAAGTGTGATGGATTTTGACTGCTATTTTGGCTATCAGTTCACCAACCTATTTACACTGTCTTGTGGTTCTGCTTTTTATTTTTATATGTGGGCATGCATGGCCAATCGCACGCTTGCCTCCTACAATTGGACATAAACAGGCACTAACATGCTCTTAGCAAATTTGTATTTGACAGTATTGTGATTGACGCACTTGGCTATTTGGAAAATATGCAGGTTCAAGTTCGCCCTTATACTACCTCTGACTGATATCTCTGATGCAAGCAATATTATTAGGATGTAACAAAGTGCATACATAATTTATCACTGATCAAACTGCTTGCAATAAACTTTGCCAACTCGTCGTTGTTTGAAGCATCTCCAATGTGCTATAATCACATTGCCAGATTATTTTTTTGCGTGCACAAACAAACATGTAACATTTTATTATGAAACTTTTATGGTACCTGACTCCTATATTGCAATACAATCTTAGGCAGATCTACTCTGTCTGTACTAGGGATTCAAACTCTGCTGATAGCTTTTGACAATATCATTGTGCTATCCAGTGCTTACTGGCTGGTCGAGGAATGCGTCATGCAAAGGCAGTAGTATCGCCATAAGTGTTCATCCGAGAATATGTCCCCAAGTGAAAATCATTGCATCAAAAGTACCGACACCAGCTTTGATGGGGATGAAATTCCAGAAGTTGAGCTCTGAACGTCTTATTTGCTCTGTAGTTTATGCTGGTATATATGTGTCACAATGATTCAATGCGATCATACAGCACATTGATCACGCTCTTGCATTTACTACGAACAGCTCATAAATCTGACTGTCATTAATGAGCTTTTGTATGCACTACGACTTAAGTGCACACACTTTTTATGCAATTCATAGTCATCTTCAAAGATCAAATTGCTCATACGACTACAGTACGTACACATCACATGCCACGTCACACACGTCATACATAATCTCGTCAGGTGTACACAACTCATCGCACACATGTCATACAAGCTCCATGCATTCATATCGCACATCCCATAAATCTCGTGCACTTCGTAAAAGTCTGCGTAGCACATCATACAGATCTCGCCCGTTTTCTGTGCGAGTTCGTTCAATATGCATTTTATATCGTTCCTTTCTCGTCAAATCTGTGCGACATGCATCCATCTCGTTCAATTTCTCGTCAAATCTGTGCGACATGCATACATCTCGTTCAATTTCTCATACAAATTTTTCAATAGGGTTGCCTTTAACGCTTATAACTTCTTATCTCTCATACCGCATGTAATGTGTTGCTATAGATAACTCTTTATCTACACTTAAATCGACATTTTATCTACACTTAGATGGAGCGCTTTTTTTCTGCGAAGTGAGCCGCCAGCTGGCGTGCTATTGATCGATCAGTGATGAGCTGCTTGGCTTGAATAAAGTAGCAATTCCTTGCTGTCTTTTCTTTCGCTTGTTTTTTTTTCCGTGCGTCGACCGTTTTCTCTTTCGCGTGGCGGGCTGCTGTGAGCTTTGGTGGCGAGTACATCCTCTCTTGTTTGCTAATTGTGAATAGAAATGGATAGTAGCTATAAGAAACTAATGGTTACAGTCAAATCGATACAGCGCATCTCAAGGGCCGCTAAAATTTTTTCGTTATCTTGAAAAATCGTAATATTGAAAAAAAATTTTATTCTCGCGGAAAATTGTAAATGCAACAAAAGCAGTCTCTTACCTTTGCTGAGAACACATCCGCAAACGTGTTAATGTCTAAAAGCACGGAAAAAAAGCACTGAGTATTCGGAAATTAATGCACGTTTATTTGAAAAAAATGGTGCAATCCCCCACACCTATGCAATATTGGTTTGATTTTTTCCAGTGTCTCCTTGAGAAAGAATAACCACCTTTTTTTGCATAGAGAATTACCTCCGCTTTTTTTCGTGCTGCTTCCAGAGGTCATCGCGAACGTAGAAGCGAACGTCTAAAGTTTAAAGCGAGCACAACAGCACTCCGACAAACGTGCCGAGGTACCCGTTTGACTGTACAAAGACGGCGAGGGCCGGCGAGGTGCGATTTCAAGTGCAGGCGATGCCCATAGGGCAAACGCGTGCTTAAAAAACAAGAGCTTAGAGAAATATAGGCAGACATACTAATGACGATGGCAGCGGCACATATGGAGCATTTGTCGTCGTTTGTGCCGTTGCGGGCAGATTGTTATGTTTGAAATTCATTATTGCGGGGTGTTGTTAGGATACAATGACGATGAAATTTGGTGCGTTATTCCAAAAATTTCGGTATACTGATATTCGTTGTAGTGAAAGATATTTGCATTCAACCGATGGGCACTTGGTGGGGGATTTTCGAAATGTTCGTTAATTTAAGAAATTGTTAATGTGAGGTTCGCCCTAACGGGATTTTTCTGTATAACGAATTACGACCCCCCTCTTCTGCTTCGTTATAACGACATTTTACTGTACATGTCTCCTTTTCTTTGTTGTGTGATCATTGCTACCTAATGCAAATGTAATCACTTTTTACCCTGTAGCGCTTCACTATACGGGTGTGCTACAAGGAAGTTGCTGCCAATTACTTTTTTTTAGTTTGAGTTTGGCTTTATTCATAAAAAACAGAAATTACGAAATGCAGGTATACAGACGAGGGTCCCAGAGTAGTGACAGTGAAAATGGGACCCTTCTTTCTTGTGACTTCTGCTGCACTTTGTTCCTTGAAGATTTTGTGGCCGTGATGATCAAAGTTGGGGAAGGGGCTAATATTCAGAACAAATGATACATTAGTATGCTATGTATATTTTTTTCTGGCTCATCATACCTAATAATAGGGGGGGGGGGCGCTTAGAGGAAACATGGTCGCATGGCTTCATTCATCTAAGGAACATCACGACTGTGATATGTGTTCTCTCAAGGGCTAGGGATTATGTTTCTCTACATGCACAGGTGCATTGACATGAAGTACGGATGAAATTCACTTAGATAACTGAAAACCTACATTCGCATGTGTGATCTGCATTTCTGAAATCACCGTACGTGGTTTAACGTCTCAAAATTGGCACAGTGGGTTATGAGGGAGGCAATAGCAGAAGGTTCTAAGTTAATTTTAATCGCATGGTGTTCTTTAAAATGCACCCACAGCGATCGTAAATGAGCATTCCTGCGTGCCACCTCATTAGCATGTGGCCGTTGCTGCCTGGAGTCAAACCTGCGACCTTGTGCTTAGCAGAACACCACAGCCACTCGACCACCGCAGCAGATCTGATACACTGTCCAGCCACACGGTTTCTGTATAGCTGTGAAAGCCTGCATACAAGGTACAGAGGTTGTGCAGCCTTTTTAATGGTTAGAGCCACTGTGGTATTTCAGGGACAACGTTGCGGCATTCTGCTGCTGAGCATTAGGTCACGGGTTCAATACCCAGCCACAGCGGTCATATTTCGATGGGGACGAAACGCAGCTATGCTCGTGTACTAAAAGCCCCTGGTGGTCGAAATTGTGATGTTGTGCATGCAGCAGAACGCCATGGCTACTCAGCCACCGCAGCAGTATAAGCCGTCGCCACTTCGGCTGTTTCTGGAGGAATATGTTCACACATATGCATGTTTTTCTTGCCTTTTATTCACTTAGAGAATTATGATTATATGTGCAGCGCAGCAATACGAGACAAAAGGGAGCTGAAAAACAGCGGCGTGTGTGTGTGTGTCCCGTCCTGCGTCGTGCGACCAGCAAGTCCACCTTTGCACTGTCGGGAGATGCTTGCTTGCCAAGCTGTGCATACTGTCTGTTGGGGGGCTGGACACTAATTGCAGAATTTATTCACTGGAAAATAAATTAGTTTTTCATGCTGTTTGCAATTGATGTGGAGAAAACCAAAGGGAGTCTAATGTTTCCTTTATGTCTACGAGGTTGTGGAATAACCTTGACGATTTCGTTTGCTGTTTGCTTATATGACAAATAGGCAAGAATATGATCTCCATGTAACTTTTGATACTTTGTGGCAGAGACTGATGCTGAATGAGATAAAGCATAGTTGGCAAGTGCTCAGATGCCCTGGCACACTGCCGTGGTCAGCTGCAAGAAAATCTGCACATTTTTCACCCAGACCCTGTTTTCTTTCCTTATTCTTTTTTCTTTTTTATTGTTGACAGCACTCATTGTCATGGCAGCAGTGCTGCTGTTCCTGGTGTTACTCTGGCAAGCCGTGGCCTGCTTCAAGAGGCAAGTATTTTTCTTCTATGGTTGAGTGTATAACTTCCTCTTTTCAGTGTGTGTTCTTTTACCTGTTTGTATATTCATAAAAAATCCTTGCGGTAGGTAAAAGGTAGACTGGTTGATTCAATGGGTATCAAAATGATGGGTGAAATGTATGATGGTTATAAAATTGCCTTTTCTTAAATTGGTGAATGTGTTTCATACTGCAGCAGCAATTACATCTTTTTTATGTAGGGTGTAGCTTGATAAGTGTACTGCTGTAAGTGAATTCATTTTATCTGTTATAATTGTTCATGTATGTAAGACAGGTAATATATACACTTAAGTTTCAGTCAAGTTTATGGGAACAGTCATCTTGGAGTTACATGGTAATAGTATTACAGCAGGAGGGCCCAGAGGTTTGAAATAACGCGAGGGGCACATCCTGTGATTACATAAATAGGGTTATTATGAAAAAACAAAAAAGAAGTAGAGTAATGTGAACAATAAGGATAATAATTAGGCAAGCCGATTATCTATAACAAGAAATTTGATCATCATCACCATCATCGGCCTGTTTTATGTCCACTGCAGGACGAAGGCCTCCCCCTGCGATCTCCAACTACCCCTGTCCTGCGCCAACCGATTCCAACTAGCGCCCGAGAATTTACTTATTTCATTGTTCCACCTAGTCTTCTGCCGTCCTCTACTGCGTTTCCCTTCTCTTGGTACCCATTCTGTAACCCTAATGGTCCAACGGTTATCTAACCAGTGCATTACATAACCTGCGCCGTTCCATTTTTTTTCTCTTGATGGGAATTAGGATATTGGCTATACCCGTTTGCTGTGACCCAAACCACTCCCTTTCTGTCTCTTAACATTATACCTAGCAATCTTCGTTCCATCGCTCTTTGCGCAATCCTTAACTTGTTCTCAAGCTTTTTTGTCAGTCTCCAAGTCTCTGCTCCATCAGTGCATTGGTAAAATGCACTGATTGTACACCTTCCTTTTCAGTGATAATGGTAAACTTCCAGTCAAGAGCTGACAATGTCTGCCGTACGATCCAACCCATTTTTATTCTTCTACGAATTTCCTTCTCGTGGTCAGGGTTCCCTGTGAATAATTGACCTAGGTAAACATACTCCTTCAGAGACTCTAGAGGCTGATTCACCATCCTGAACTCTTGTTCCTTTGCCCGGCTATTGATCAATATCTGTGTCTTCTGTATACGAATCTTCAACCGCACTCTTACACTCTCTGTGTTAAGGTCCTCAATCATTTGTTGTAACTCGTCTGCATTATTGTTGAATAGAACAATGTCAGCGGCATACCGAAGGTTACTGAGATACTCGCCGTCGATCCTTACTCCTAAGCCTTCCCAGTTTAATAGCTTGAATACTTCTTACAAGCACGCACTGAATAGCATTGGAGAGACTGTGTCTGCCTGTCTGACCCCTTTCTTTATTGGTATCTTCCTGCTTTTCTTGTGTAGAATTAAGGTAGCTGTAGAATCTATGTAGATATGTTCCAAGATATTTACGTAAGCGTTCTGTACTCCTTGATTACTTAATGCTGTATGACTGCTGGTATGTCTACTGAATCAAATGGCTTTGCGTAATCTATGAAACCCATATAGAGGGGCTTTTTGTACTTTGCGGATCTCTCGATAACCTGATTAATGACTTGGATGTGATCCATTGTAGAGTATCCCTTCCTGAAGCCAACCTGTTCCCTTGGTTGACTAAAGTCCATTGTTGCCCTTATTCTGTTGGATATTATTTTGGTAAATATTTTATATAATACTGGTAGTAAGATAAATGGCCTATGATTTTTCAATTCTTTAACGTCTCCCTTATTGTGGATTAGTATGATGTTTCCATTCTTCCAGTTTTCTGGAACCCTTGCTGTCGATAGACATTTCGTATAAAGAGCCGCCAGTTTTCCAAGCATTATGTCTCCTCCAGCTTTGAATAAATGGACTGTTATTCCAATTTTCCTGCCGCTCTTCATTGTTACAAGTCTAACAAAGCCTTTCTGATCTCATCGCTAGTTATAGGAGTTCGTGCATCCTGTTCCTTAATGTTTCTAATGGAGGTATCCTGACTCCGTTTGGTATTGTACAGGTCAGTATAGAATTCTTCCGCTTCCTTTACTATATCTTCGACATGGCTGATATTACCCTGCTTATCATTCAGTGCATACATCTTGGTTTGTCCTATGCGAAGTTTCTTTCTCACTGACTTCAGGCTGCCTGCACTTTTACGGCTTCTTCAACGTTTCTTACGCTGTAGTTTCGAATGTTTCTTAAATTCGCCTTATTGATCAGTTTTGACAGTTCCGCGAATTCTCTTATCTCTTGAGTTGGACACTTTCATTTTTTGTCGTTTCTTTATTAGGCCCTTTGTTACTTGGGAGAGCTTGCCTACTGGTTGCCTTGGCGGCTTGCCTCCCACTTGAATTGCTGCCTCTGAAGCCAGCCTACTTACGATTTCTGTAATTAGCTCTATGTCATCATCATCCCTCTGTTCTAAGGCTGCATATTTTTTTGCAAGTACCAGCCTGAATTTGTCTGCTTTCACCCTTACTGCCTTTAAGTTGACCTTTTTCTTGTTGACGGATTTTGCTCTTTCTCTTTTCAAATTGAGGTGATTCCTAGCCCTCACTAACCAAAGATCACGGCACTTTACCCTACCTATCACTTCTAGATCCTGCACTACGCTGGTATCAGCAGAAAGTATGAAATCAATTTCTTTTTTTCTTTCACCATTACGAGTTTTCCAGGTCCACTTTCTGTTGCTACGCTTCCTGAAAAATGTGTTCATTATGCGAAGCTTATTCCTATCTGCGAATTCTACCAGTATCTCTCCTGTAGCGTTCCTAGAATAGACGCCGTTGTTGCCAATTATTTGTTCACCAGCCTGCCTTTTCCCACTTTTGCATTGAGTCTCCCATTACTACAGTATACTGACTTTGCACTTTTCTCATCTCTAATGCAACATCATAAAATTTATCTACTTCCTCATCATCGTGACTGGATGTTGGAGTGTAGGCTGGTACTGCCTTTAATCTGTAGCTCTTATTTAGTTTGATTACGACCTCGGCTACCCTCTCATTAATGCTGTAGAATTCGTCAATGCTGCCCGCTATGTCCTTATGGATTAGGAATCCCACCCCGTATTGCTCCTTATCTGGGAGACCTCTATAGCAGAGGACATGGCCGTTATTCAGCAATGTATAAGCCTCCCCAGTTCTTCTAATGTCACCATGGCCGATCATATCCCAAACAATGTCTGCTAGTTCCTGAAAGAGTCCTGCTAAGCTAGCCTCACTCGGCAGAGTGTGGCTGTTAAAGGTTGACAGGGTCAGTTTGCATTGGCGGCCTGTCCGGAACCAGATATCCTTAGCACCCTCTGGTGCGTTGCAGGTCTGACCGCCGCATTAGACGGGTGCTCCGCAGCTGCTTGGGACTGAGGGTCGTGAGTTAACTGCATATATCGTTGGGGAGGTTGTGGCCGAATACTGCACCAGGGAGGCCAATTGCTGTTCTGGTGAGGGAGTGTCTTGAAGCTTGGTGGACCTTCCTAAATTGCTTGTAACTGAATTAGTATAGCCCCACACCATCTCGGCATCTTTTGCCAGTGACAGGCGTCACTCCAAGCTTGCAGATGTTGCGCACTGGAGAAGGTGAATTTCTCCAGTTCACCATCGTAAAAAAAAAGAAAGAAACAAATATGAAAAAAAAGCTTATAGAGGAATTCGAAGTTCCGACTATGGCAAACGAGCATTCTGACAGCTCAGTGAGATAATCCCATAAACGGCGACGCTACCTTATCGCCGACAAGTGGAGCCCAGAGGGCCCTACATGTCTAAAAACGTCTTTGATTTTTGCGCAATAGATGCATTTTTTGATTTAGGTTTATCTGCGATAGATATGGGTAACTCAATATAGAACGATATTTAAGCGGGTCTGGCCGTGTAGTTCCGGAGTTCTCGCGTGCGCAGGCGGCCGTGAACTCGGCTAGGCGAATCCTACGGACGTATCGACGACCATTCAAAGTTGCTAATACATGCTCGTGATCTACATGAATATAAAGGGGAACCCGCAAAAACGAATATAGGTGCAAATGTAGAAGAAATAAATGGATGAAAACTACGACCTTTTATTATTTCTTTATTTTACTTGATAAAATCTGTACGTGAACTTTGCAATTGTTGTCGTTACGTTATTTTTTTCTGATTGTTTGCGTGCTACTGCAAACCTTCTCATCACTTTTTCTCTTTCTTTAGCGCCACACACACACACACACACACACACACACACACACACACACACACACACACGCGCGCGCACGCGCACACACACACACACGCACGCTCGCACGCACGCACGCACGCACACACACACACACACACACACACACACACACACACACACACACACACATATATATATATATATATATATATATATATATATTGGGAGGAGCTCTTATTATAAAGTCAGCACGAGGCGTCTCAGTAGAGTCAGTTTAAGTCCATTTAGTATATCTCAAATGCCTAAAAACATGCTTGAATTATCCGCGGTATACGGGTTTTGATGGCCGCGGTAAGTGGCGCGGCTTGGCATGGATGTAACATCGTGGTTTCGGAGTCTCCCGTACGCAAGTGGCCATGAAAGCGTCTAGATACACGATATAGTTTCGGCGTAATTGAACAGCACTTGAAGTAGTGTGGAAAAAACAAGAAACTTAGAAAATGAAAAAAAAAAACTCTCAGCGCTTGCCGCGAATTCACTAGTCGCGTTTGCAGGGAGCCACAGGCATGTCCGATTTCCTGGACGCAGGAAATCGCATACATAAGTCAAAATAATACTTATTACTGAAAAAAAACATGAAAAATAATCGAAAGCGTGTGAAAAAGCATAATAACAACGAATATTAACAATAATCGACCCGACGTAAGAGACCAAACTCGTTTCATTATCAATAATATTAACTATAGAAATATAATAGGTGTACAGCAAAATGACATAAATATTGACAGTTAAGAGATTAGGATGAGTCGGTTAATTCCTGATTGAAATATTTATTGGTGCACGTGGAGAATTTACGAACATTGCATGATGATATTATTTCGAAAGGTAATGAATTCCATATTGCTATGCTAGAGAATAGGGCTGTGAACTTGCCGCAGTGCGTCCTTACGGCAGGTAAAAGAAGATTATTGCGCAGGGAAAACCGGGTACTGTTGTTGTTAGTAATGTGTTTAGGATCAGTACATTCAATGGAGATGCCGTGTGTGATTAGCCTGTATGCAATTATGGATGCTTTCTGGTGGATTAGTTGTAACGGGAGAATGTTATGTTTAGGAAACAGTGACCTGCAGGACAAATCAAATGGACTGAAAGTCATTAGTCACATAGCTTGGTTCTGGAGTCGCTGCAGACGTTCAGTATGCGTAGAATACGTATTGGCCCGTGACGATGTACAATACGAAAGGTGGCTATGAATATAAGGAAAATTCAAAGATCGTACTATGCGAGGGGAAAAATAAGTTGTCTTGACGATTATATGGATGCCAAATGCAATCTTTTTCACAGTGATCGGGCGTGTCCTTGAAAATTTATTTATCTAAGATGACAGCGAGGAACCACGCTTCGTTCGAAACCTGTATGACGTAATAACCAATGTGAACAGAAGGTGTGACGTCGATTGAATTTTGTTGGGTATGGGGCGCCATAAATGCGGTTTTAGTGGGATTAATGTGCAGGTTATTTTGGCACCATAAAGTAATATTGTTTAGGTCGGAGTTAAGGTTGCATTGAAGCGTGGCAATCTACTTACTGGATATAAATGTGGTCGTGTCGTCAGCGTAAGGTGTGCACTTGGTCTTAGCAAGAATAGAGGGTAGGTCATTCATTAGCATCAAAAATAAAAATGTTCCTAAAATTGATCCCTGTGAGACTCCTACATTAATTAGCCTGTATGACAGAGATGGCCGTTAACCGGTACAACTTGAGATCGGTTACTGAAGTAGTCTCTCTTAAAGTTTAGAGGAGGACCGGATATACCAAATGATTCGAGTTTAAGAAGTAATATGTGATGATTTATTGTGTCGAAGGCCTTCGCCAGATCGATGATTGCAGAACCCACAATTTGACATTTGTCAATAGCTTGCTTAATTTCTTCAGTTAAAGTAAAAAGTGCCAGTTCGGATAAATATTCTCGTTGAAATCTGCATTGCAGAGGAAACAAAAGGCTAAAATTTTAAGCAGTGCATTATTCGAGTGTGGAAAAGCTTTTCAATCACTTTACCAAAAAAGGAAGGATACGAATTGGCCTGTAATTCCCTACTGATGTCTGATCACCTTTGTTGAACATAGGAACTATTCTACCAGCATTAAGACAGCTCGCAAACGCCCCTGCAGCGAACGGTGTGGTAATGATTAGTGCCAAAGCTGACGATACTTCGTGCCAAATTAGTTTTATTTTACAAGGATCAATATGATCTAAGCTAACGCTTATGGTCTTCAATGATGGGATGGGCTGGTGAACTTCATCTGCAATCGTCCAATGCAGATACAAGGAATGACTACACCGCGGTATATCAGGCAAAGGACACGCCAGCTGCTGGGGATCCGTAGATGTGCAAAAATGCTCACTGAATGCATTAGCTATTCTAAGAGGATCAGTATACATTTCGTCACCTTGCTTTATTTTAACGCGATAGCGTTAAGGAGCTCGTGTCGCAGAAAAGGCGGTGTCGTCGGCGTTGGCCGTGAGCGATAAATTCCGGAAGGCACTTCATAAATAAAAACAACTTGCAAGATGGGCTGGGTGGGAATCGAACCAGGGTCTCCGGAGTGTGGTGGAGACACTACTACTGAGCCACGAGTTCGATGATTCAAAGCGGGACAAAAGCGCCTCTAGTGAATGCGGTGTTGCCTTAGAAACGTGCCGTAGAAAGTTATACTGCAGTGTAAATCGGTAATTATGAGCATGTAAAGTACAGAAGTCGCAGTTACACGAGTAGCGAAGTACGTTTCCGCTACATTTCTTCGACGCTCTGCGCACACGCACAGCCATCTTGCGACAAACACAGAAGACCCCCTCCTTGCAATGTGCGGCGTTGCCCCGACACATGGCGCGCCACTCGCACGCTTCTCCCCTTCGGGCCGTGCGGGGACCGGTGCAAGGATGCCCCAATACCCTCGCGTTTAATAAGTTTTCTCGTTCTCTCCCCTTCCAACTCCCAGCGTCATCATCATCATCATCATCATCAGCCTGGTTACGCCCACTGCAGGGCAAAGGCCTCTCCCATACTTCTCCAACAACCCCGGTCATGTACTAATTGTGGCCATGCCATCCCTGCAAACTTCTTAATCTCATCCGCCCACCTAACTTTCTGTCGCCCCCTGCTACGCTTCCCTTCCCCTGGGATCCAGTCCGTAACCCTTAATGACCATCGGTTATCCTCCCTCCTCATTACATGCCCTGCAGCCCATTTCTTTTTCTTGATTTCAACTAAGATGTCATTAACTCGCGTTTGTTCCTTCACCCAATCTGCTCTTTTCTTATCCCTTAACGTTACACCTATCATTCTTCTTTCCATAGCTCGTTGCGTCGTACTCAATTTGAGTGGAACCCTTTTCGTAAGCCTCCAGGTTTCTGCCCCGTAGGTGAGTGCTGGTAAGACGCAGCTATTATACACTTCCCTCTTGAGGGATAATGGCAACCTGCTGTTCATGATCTGAGAATGCCTGCCAAACGCACCCCAGCCCATTCTTATTCTTCTGATTATTTCTGTCTCATTTCATTTCATTTCATTCATTTCATTTATTATACCCCTCAGGGCCAAGGGCATTACAGAGGGGGAGTGGTAAATACAAAAAGGTGGAGTGGTAAATACAAAAAAAGGACAAAGACAGTTGGTTACATGAGCGTTTAAATGGCACCTGTATATACAATGTTAGCTAAGGCTTCACGGAACTGTTCATAATTAATAAGGCCTACAACTTCAACGGGAAGATGGTTCCAGTCACGCGAGGTTCGCGGCAGGAATGATTGTGAAAAACGTTTAGTGTTGCATGACAAGATACCCACTTTGTACTGATGATCAATACGACGGGATACATAAATTGGATGGGGGATGAGGTGATCTCGTAGAGTATGGTGATGGTACAACTTGTGGAAGAGGGCAATACGAGACACTTTTCTGCGCGATGCCAGCGATGGGAGGCAAAGATTAGATTTCATGTTAGTTATACTCGCTGTGCGGTTGTAGTTAGCAAGAATAAAACGTACAGAGTTATTTTGAACCATCTCGAGGTCAGTGATTAGGTTTTCATGAGCAGGGTCCCATACCGGAGTCGCGTATTCGAGTTTGGGTCGTATTAATGTTTTATATAACAAAAGTTTCAAATTAGTAGGTACGTTGAAAAAGTTGCGACGTAGGTAGCCAAGCATGCGATTAGCGTTTTTGATTATGTTTTCAGTATGAAGAGACCAATTTAGGTTAGAAGTGATGTAAACACCAAGATATTTATATGAAGAAACTGATTCCAACGACATGTTGTTAATGTAGTATGATGGTATTGTAGATGTCTTCCGAGAAACACGCATGACTTTGCATTTGTTAATATTTAGCTCCATTAACCATTCATTGCACCAGTTTCCTATCGTGGTAAGGTCTGACTGAAGTAATTCAATATCGTTAGCATTGGTAATTTCTCTGAAGATGACGCAATCATCAGCGAATAGATGGATATGGGAGTTGATAAGCGAGGGAAGATCATTAATGTAAATTAGGAACAGTAGGGGTCCAAGGACGGAACCCTGTGGAACACCTGAACGGACCTCTGTAAAATCGGAGTTAATGTCGTTAGCACAAACAAATTGCGAGCGGTTGAGCAGAAAACATTCAATCCATTTCAAAAGGTTACCGTCTATGTTAAGTTCTTTTAGTTTATGAAGTAATAGTTTGTGACACACCTTGTCGAATGCTTTTGAAAAATCCAAGAATATACAATCAGCTAGTGATGATTTGTCAAGAATATGGTGTAGTGCATGTGTAAATGATAATTATTGGGTTTCACAGGAGTAAGATTTCCGAAAACCGTGCTGTGCTGACGTAAAAAATGAGTTCAATTCAAGGAAATTAACCAGGTTAGTAAAAATAATATGTTCGAGCATTTTACAGCATGTACTGGTGAGAGAAATGGGACGATAATTATTAGGGGATGCTTTGCTGCCGGATTTATACACTGGAATAACTTTGCCTATTTTCCACTCATTAGGTAGCGTACAATGGTCAAGGGATTGCTGGAAAAGTTTGGATAGTATGATGGAAGAATAATATGAAGTGTTTTTTAAGAATTTCGAGCTAATACAGTCGTATCCGGGAGCAGAATGAATGCTTAGTCCATCAATAAGCTTAACGACACCGGATGGAGCAACAATTATGGAGGGCATGGTAACATAGTTATGGTGCTGTGTACTTGGCATATGTGTGCTGGATGAGGCTGTAAAATTTTCTGAAAATGTATGGTTTAGTACGGTGGCAGAAAGGTCGGCGGGAATTGGAACACCGGAAGAGTCTGTTAAGGCAAGGCTGTTGTCAGTCGATGGAAGAATTGCACGCCAAAATTTTTTAACATTAGTAGTAAGCATTGAAGGGAGAACCTGCGATTCGAAGTGCTTTTTGGCGTTTTTGAGCGCTTGCACATATGTGTTTGACGCCGCAGTATACGATGCCCAGCGATCAATTGTGGGTGAAAGCTTTGCAATGCGGTAGAGACGCTTCTTTTTATTTGATAAACGCTTAATGTAATTATTGTGCCAGGGAGAGTTTGTGTGAGATGTAATGGTGCGTTGAGGAATGTACTGTTCAGTTAGATGGTTGACCATAGATGTGAACATGTTCCAATTAGTTTGTACACTACGGTGTTCAAAGCCATTAAGGAAAACGCCAATAAACGAAGATAGTGCATTATTTATGGCCTGATAATTTGCTCTGTAGTAGTTTCGTATTATTTTTTTCTTCTTTTTAGTTTTCGGACGGTCTAGTTTAATATCGAACTGTAGAAGTAAGTGGTCGCTAATTCCTGGTAGGTACGTTACAGGCGATAGTATATCGGGTTGATTAGTAAAGACTAAATCTAGTATATTCGCCGTGGAAGCTGTTATTCTAGTTGCCTGAACGCAGATCTGCACGAGTGAGAATACTGAACACACATCTAAAAAGTCACGAGCTTGAGGTGTGAGTGGGGATATTAAAGGGGGGTCGGTATTCCATGTGATGTTTGGTAGATTAAAATCGCCAAGTAGGAACAGCGGTGATGAAGGAAACCGTGTTGCAACGGTGTTAACAGCGTCATAAAGTTCGTTACTAAAGCTTGGTGACGACGAAGGTGGACGGTAGCATACCCCTATTACAACTGTTTGATGATTAAGTGTTATTGCTGACCATACTAATTCTAGTTCAGTCTGCACGTGTATACATGATGATGGTATGTCATTGGAAATTGCGAGAAGCACACCGCCGCCTCTCTGCGTGCTACGATCACAGCGATAGAATGAGAAGCGGTGAGCATTGACGAATATATCAGCGTCGCAGACATGCGCAGTGAGCCATGTTTCGGTTAGCGCGATTATTTTAGCAGAACATGTATCGATTGCTGATGTGAGTGAGTTGTACTTGTTAAGGACGCTTCTGATATTAGTAAAAAGAAGTGATACTGAAGCCGAAGATGTCTGGCCACTACCCCTCACTCGTCCCTAGGAAGTATTAGCAGAGATAGTAGCAGAGGTCGAACTGGCGTGTGCGCTTTTCGTATCAGTGGAAATGACAGTGGCAGTGATAGGGTCGTACATGTAAGATTTCTTGTTTATAATTAACTTGTTGTGGCGCAACTTATGGGTTGGCGATCCAGGTTGGATTTTCGCAAAGTCGAGCAACTTTTTTCGTGCTAGACGTGTTGCGACCGAGTAATCTTCACTAATGGTGACCTTACTTTCATTCAGGCTGTTGCGTTTGGCGAGTATTAGGTCTTTAGTTTTGAAGTGCAAAAATTTTGCAATGATAGGGCGACACTTGTTAGGTGCGAATCTTCCTAAACGGTGTGCGCGTTCAATTTCGTGAGGGGAAAGGGGGTCAGTTAGGCACGCACTAAGGATAGAAGTCAGTTTTTCCTCAGTCGCCTGCCAGGTTTCATCGGAATCTGGGATGCCATAGAAAATCAAATTGTTACGCCGTGACCGGTCGTCAAGATCATCCTGCCGTGATTGCAAAGTGGTGGCCAGTGCAGAAAGTTCGTCTGTTTGAGTGTGAATGGCGGCAATATCCTGGCTGAGTTCATCTAATCTTTTATAATTTTCCTCTAGCTCATCTAAAAGGTTTTGAATCGCTGTGATTTTGGTTTCAATTGATTTCTGTCCGGTTTTAATAGCTTTAACGTCAGCTGCCAATTCCGTTTGTGTTTTAGAACTATGCAGCGAACGGGTGTGTACGTCCTTTAGCAAGTGAAAAATAACTTTCATCTGTTCAGTGGGGTCCGTAGGTAAAGATTCAATGTCTAAAAAGGCTTCCGAGCGGGTGGTTTTGGGCCCAGGGTTGCTCTCAACATCACCCGCACGCAACAATAAAAGGGTCATAGAGAAACATTCACAACAAATTTCGCTCAACACTTGTGGACACGGGAACAGTAATAAGCAGACGTTATTGCTCTTTTTAGCATACAAGGGAAGGTTTGTACGCACCTGCATAGCAAACGGAAAGCAGTTCAGCGCTCTGTCAAGGCTACTGTCCCCGTGTCCACTGAAGCAGCTGTTGCAGGGCCGGGTTCTTAAGTACTGGGCCGAGGATGGTGTTGCTGTCGATCCGAAGGTTGCTTTAAGGTCGAGTTGTACAGGGTAGAATGAGTCGACGAAGGGTGCGAAAGCAAGATGCGATGTAGGCACCTCGTCAATTGCGCAGGCGTAGCGATGATCCATGGTTACGGGTGACGGAAGCTGGCATATCAGGTCACATGACGGGGCCGATAGCCAGGGCATGAGGAACGCAAGCAGGGCCTGCATAGCAAACGGAAAGCAGTTCAGCGCTCTGTCAAGGCTACTGTCCCCGTGTCCACTGATCCGGATCTGCCGTCACTACCTGCCCAAGTAGATGTATTCCCTTACTACTTCCAGTGTCTCGCTGCCTATTGTGAATTGCTGTTCTCTTCCGAGACTGTTAAACATTACTTTAGTTTTCTGCAGATTAATTTTTAAACCCACTGTTCTGCTTTGCCTCTCCAGGTCAGTGAGCATGCATTGCAATTGGTCCCCTGAGTTACTAAGCAAGGCAATATCTTCAGCGAATCGCAAGTTTCTAAGGTATTCTCCATTAACTTTTATCCCCGAATCTTCCCAATCCAGGTCTCTGAATGCCTCCTGTAAACACGCTGTGAACACCATTGGAGAGATCGTATCTCCCTGTCTGACGCCTTTCTTTATTGGGATTTTGTTGCTTTCTTTATGGAGGACTACGGTGGCTGTGGAGCCGCTATAGATATCTTTCAGTATTTTTACATACGGCTCGTCTACACCCTGATTCCGTAATGCCTCCATGACTGCTGAGGTTTCGACAGAATCAAACGCTTTCTCGTAATCAATGAAAGCTATATATAAGGGTTGGTTATATTCCGCACATTTCTCTATCACCTGATTGATAGCGTGAATATGATCTATTGTTGAGTAGCCTTTACGGAATCCTGCCTGGTCCTTTGGTTGACAGAAGTCTAAGGTGTTCCTGATTCTATTTGCGATTACCTTAGTAAATAGTTTGTAGGCAACGGACAGTAAGCTGATCGGTCTATAATTTTTCAAGTCTTTGGCGTCCCCTTTCTTATGGATAAGGATTATGTTAGCGTTCTTCCAAGATTCCGGTACGCTCGAGGTCATGAGGCATTGCGTATACAGGGTTGCCAGTTTATCTAGAACAATCTGACCACCATCCTTCAACAAATCTGCTGTTACCTGATCCTCCCCAGCTGCCTTCCCCCTTTGCAAATCTCCCAAGGCTTGCTTTACTTCTTCCGGTGTTACCTTCGGGATTTCGAATTCCTCTAGACTATTTTCTTTTCCATTATCGTCGTGGGTGCCACTGGTACTGTATAAATCTCTATAGAACTCCTCAGCCACTTGAACTATCTTATCCATATTAGTAATTATATTGCCGGCTTTGTCTCTTAACGCATACATCTGATTCTTGCCAATTTCTTGTCAAATTTCTTTGATTCTTGTCACTCGAACCCTCGTGTTTAGGCGACGCGGCTCCTCTTTCCGCTCACACCGCGATTCCTAGGTGCAGCGTCCGATGCGGCACGCCTCTACCGTGATCGCTGCGCCGTAGCGCGTCTTATGGGAAAGCGTTCCCTGCGATGCGTGCCGAGCTGCTTCCGTGGAGTCATGCGTCTGCGTGGTGCTCCCAAGCGAGATAAAGGACGATCCCATCGAGGCGTCAGCCCCATGATCGCGTCCGCCTTCATGGCGCGTCGCGGCCCGGCTGTCCGTGCCGATCACCACGTTTGGATCGTGTAGATCGTTTCTCCCTCCGGGACACTGAGTTCTTTGGTTCGTTGCGCTTACTGAGGCGCACGTTTCGTTGCCGCGCCGAACGCTGCGTTGCTCGGCGCTCACCGCGTGATTGGTGGGTGCAAAGCCCGATGCGGGGCGCCTCATAAGTGATCGCTGCGCCGTAGCGCATTGTCTTACACCCCTTGGCGGGTCGACGGGTGTTACACCCCTTGGCGGTGCGAACGGGGTGCGATAACGCTATCGCGTTCCACTCTTGAAGGCGAAGCTTGAGCGTCCTCCAATTTTTTATTGTGGTCTCTGAGAAATCTTTTTCTTCAGAAACTTTGTAATAATTTTCCAGCAGCGCGTCGTGTTGCGTGTGTTCTTTACAATAATATCCTGGTAATAATTAGGTTTAGCGTGCCTTAAAAAAGATAACGTTGTAGAATATTCCTGAAAGAGGGATTTTAATGTAAGGTTAAAAGGCCGCGACTTTAATTTCTTATGAAGCTTATTCTTTTTATTAATGGACTTTATTAATTAACAATGAGTTGGTAATCCATATATTTCTGGGTGAATGAAATCACTTCATCACAGTAGTGTAAGTGGTGCAATTTTATATGCACGTAGCTATTGTTTCCGAGAATGACACAAAAGCTTTTTCTGCTCAATGCTCTCTAATCACCGATGTCCAGACCATTGCACGAATTCATTGCACGAATTGCACAAATCGCCGCTTTGTCAATGTATTATTACTGTGTATATTTTTAAAGTCTAAGAGGGGAAAATGGAATTGCGGTCTGTAATGCAAGATCTACCCCTCCTGCAATGTGATTAGATGAAATGTTGGAGATAATATGATATATTAGTGTACTGGAGCCCAGTAAATCATTCCTAGTTGGAGCTGAAATTAGGAAAGCCTTCAAAGTTGTTGCGTGTTTAATGGTGATTCTAGTTTTTTTGCGTGTACATAAAAAGACGCTTACTTAGCTTAACATATCCCACAGTGCTATTGATTTCATGTACAACTTAAAGACCAGCTGCAATGAAATTTCGCTTTGACTAAATTGCTAATAAATGAGTAGCATGTACAGGGTGATCACTTCTAAGCTTCATAGAATTTTTAAAGATCACCTGTGGCAGGCAGCTTAATTTTTGTCCTTGAGCTGGATTATTCAAAGAGGTGCGGGCAATACTTCCATGAGAAATCAAAGCACATTATCAGCTAACTGATGAAATTCACTAATTTTTGATTAATTACATATTGCAATTTACTAACTGTGACTGGTGAGTTTGCAAGGTTTATCCACGTAAAACGAATTTTGAACGAATTTTTGAAGATGCACTGTTGTTACGCTTAGTTTTTAAAGAAAATGCTCTTTTGTACATGTAAGCGCTAGAGTAACTGTAACACCAATGTATTTCATTGCACATTGTTGCAATAAATATTTCGCAAATAATATTGCGCCGAAAATTCATTCTAAGTTGATACATCTTAATCTCACCAGCTACAATTTGTAAATAGCAGTTTGTGCTGCAATGTAATAAAAGACTTAATAAGTGCATTTTTGGTAATTAGTTCAAATATGTTACGATTTGTCACGCAAGTAATGTCTGCCTCTGAATAATCCAGCTCAGGGA
The DNA here is from genome assembly GCF_038994185.2 of Dermacentor albipictus. NCBI lineage: Eukaryota > Metazoa > Arthropoda > Arachnida > Ixodida > Ixodidae > Dermacentor > Dermacentor albipictus. Next base: position 4,118,271 of record NW_027225566.1, on the reverse strand, counting down.
CTAGAATTCTGCCACTTTCCACAGGGAATCTATCAAAGTTATGTAAAACTCGAAAAATGATCACCCGATATACTATAGAGAAAGATTGAATCGATACTGAAGTGGTTTGTCTGGCGTAAATACTCTATACAAGTGAAGCAATCTTGGCAATGCTGCATGCTTGGTGATTGTCAAATTTTTCTATTAGCAGTCTTTAAGTAGCATGGAAGCAGACGCATGCTCTTGGTGGTTAGCGGATATGATGCATGTCCCAGCACGTTACCTCCGGGACTTTTCAGCGTGCCATGGGCACTGCCCAGTCTTGGAGGTCATGCTGAGGGACCACGTGGTCGAGTCATGCGTCACTTCTGGCTACTGGTAGCAGTGGCATTTTTTTTCCTCCCAGTTTCGGTGTCATTAAATGTGTACGTTTGCAATCATTTTGTGAGCACCCACTTATATTTTGAACGCAAGAGTTTACACGGAGGCTACTTTATATCGACACTTTCTGAAACTAAGCTTATTCAGCATCTCAGAATTTCGTTGCAGCTTGTTTTTAAAGGATTTATCGACATCAGTGACTGTGTTTAAGACCCGCCGTAGCTGCTTAGTGGCTATGTTGTTGGACTTCTAAGCACCAGGTCGCGGGATCAATCCCGGCCACGGCGGCCGCATTTCGATGGCGGCGAAATGCGAAAACACCCGTGTACTTAGATTTAGGTGCACGTTAAAGAACCCCAGGGGGTCGAACTTTCTGGAGTCCCCCACCACGGCGTGCCTTATAATGAAGAAGTGGTTTTGGCACGTAAAACCCCATAATTTATTTTTTTATGACTCTGTTGAAGTGCAGGAAGACAGCTCACACATATCCAATACCCAGACTTTTCTTTTTTTATATGCAATAATGTCAACTTTTTCTCAGCAGGCTGTGCTCTGCTGTTCCACTCGGCGCTGTCCCCTCGGACTCTCAGGTAGGAACCAGTGGCTTAAGAAAGGCGCTACAACTGAAATTTCGGGAGCAGTGCAGGGAAATGAGCATGTCATATGAATTTTTTTTGTTTCATTATTGCTCTACTTTTTTCAAGGTAGATGCAGAAGCTGCATTCGGAAGATGTCTGAAGAGTTGAGCTGTGGTTGGCCACAGAGGCCTAGTATTGAAAATTTGTATAGCAGCAGTTGAGAGATACTGTTACAAATCAGGGGTTGCCATCAATGCAGCGCAGGGGTTGGAGGTGGCTAAAGAAACGGTGACACAGCCATTTTAGGCACTCTGCAATGCCCTCGTGAGAAAAGCATGGTCTGGGTACAGAGCTTCCCACCACCATGAGGACTGTGTAGGGCAGTGAAGGTGCACTGCCTGGTCAACAGTGCCATAAAGAGTTGGCACCAAAGTTCGAAAATTTCCATCTCACCTAAAACAAAAATCACTCCAATTAAACTTTCCTGAACAAATTGCTAGGTGCCCTTCTATGAAACTCAGAATATTTCGAAATTTCAGATGGACCGCCTCAATGTGGAATTTACGGCAGAAAATGAGATGCCGTTTTTGCAACTTTAGGATCATTTTGTTCTAGTGTGGCGGGTTGTTGCTTGGCAAAATAGTTTATCTTATTATTTCGACACAAAACTATCAGGCATTGTTAATACAACAACTACGGATAAATCTTCAGATTTTATACAAAAACCTCAACCATGCCCCAAGTTGTCCTTTTTACACACATTATTAATATATTAAGAATAGTTAGAGCCTTCAAAGCAGAGTGCACAGTAAGGCACTACATTTCTAAGCTATAGAGATGAAATGTACACGTTCGTTGAATTCAAATAAATTTCTCACGATTGTTTCATCTGCATCTTGTTTTGCTCTTAAGGGGAGAATTCAAATGGTGCTCAGGCAAACAATTTTTTTTTTCACATGGAATGTTCGGGGAATACATTTCTCTAGACCGAATAAATGGCTGCAATTAAAAAAAATTGGAGAGCGTTGAGCTTTCGGCTGGTGCATTTGCCATCACTTACTTTTTGTCTTATCATCACTTACTTTTTGACATAAAAGGTAGGAAGCAAGTAGATAAAGTGGGGATAACATGGGTTTCAGAATAATATATATTTTCTGAAAAAAAATGAACAAAGGCAGGCTATCTTACAATGAGTTCTAAGCAGGCGCAAGTTAAGGGCTGATTTACTTTGCATAATGCTGGTTGTCTACTAATATTCTTGTGAAATAAAACGAAGAGCATGGTTTTACACAACTGTTAGCTTGTCCACTAGTGTGACCTTGCCATGGGTCCGTATTGCTGAACCATCAGCCTAAGTTTATAAGCAGGTATTACTTCAGTGGTAAGCCAGTCATAGAGAAAATCTATTGTGCAGAAGAGGCTGTGTGACGATGTAGTGAAAATAATAGAGGAATTTTTAATCATATTCTCTAAGAAATGGTTCTTTTATTGTTCTTCTGAAGGAAGTCCTTGAATACTGGACAGTGATATAGCTTATGAGCGCATTTATTTGGGTGACAAGCATAATTTTTATTGTTGATGCATGAATTACAAGCTGTGACTGTTAATTTTTGTGATCATCAAATTTAAGTTGGATAAGCAAAAGTGATTGCCTGCAAAAATTAATCAGTCTGGAATATGATGCTTGCAGCAAGGCATACTGGGGACTGCTGTGACTGTTGAAGGTGGCCAAGCTGTATCCACTGCACCCCCTAAAAAGCGGCTAAACTCGCTCGATGCTTTCAGAGGGTAAGTCATATGGCAGTGCTGGAAGGCAATACAGCAGAATTATAGCTTTTCTTCAGAACAGCTCTTAATAAATGACTTGAAATATTTAGAACGCAGCGGTGACAGCTGTTGGTTTCGGGCAGTCAGTGTTGTGTAATGAATAGAAAATTTCATGAGAAAACGCAGTCATGGAGCAAGATGGTAAAGTTTTGAGCAAAGGTGGTGTTTTATATGTTGCCTTCTCTAGTGCCACATTAAAAAGTTAACATGTGTGGTTTATTTGTGCAGTCTAAATTCATCTTGTGAGGAAGCAATCCTGCACGGTGAAAACAGATGTCTGTGGGGTTTTGACTACGTAGCGAAATACCAATGACACACCATTTGTGATCCGATTTATAATGTGTCAGGACCATTGCTTGAGCAAAACGAGAATACGATGAAAGCAGCAACCAACATTTCGACAAGTGGACTTATCTTCAAGGCGACATATGCTTTCCTCACCACAGTATATGGAGGTGGGATTCTTGTAAAGGGGAGAGGGCGTAAGGCGGGTGGGGGCGGCAACGAGCGATGGTGTGTTAACGGCGAGGGTGTAGAATTGAGTACAAAGGAGTGCTGTGCACAAGGCCAGTGACACGCCCGTCTGTCAATCACGTGTCAATGGCCGTGTGTCAGCTGGTATGTCAACGGCGTGTACAGCACTCCTCAATTACCTGTTTCGCTGGTAATCGTGGGCTATCGTGTCTCTGAAAAAAATAATAGAATGAGCGGCAGAAACCGGTGCCCTTGAAAAAGATGAGAAGAAAATACTGAAGATGAATAAATAAATAAGTAAAAGGGAAAAAAGTGGAATGAAAAGGAAAAAGAACGATAAGCAATCAAACTAAGTGTTGTTGCCTATAGCTTGAAGTTTAGCATTGCGAATAGATTCTAAAGCTCCCTTTAAAACGTTTATGCCTATTGGTTGCATTGTCTTGAACTGGATAAGGTATGATTCTCTGTATTCTCTTTCTTGTTCAGAACGGAAATTTGACTTTGAGATGTAGAGTTTAAGTTCATCAAAGTAATGACCTAGTGGCTTAAAATGCTCGGCGATGGCTTTGGGAAGCTTTTTCGCTGTGTCCGCGCGATGTCCGTTTAATCTCACATTTATTGATTGTCCCGTTTCAGCGATGTATTGTTTCTTACAGAACGAACATTGCAGAATATAATTCACATCTGGATTTGTACAAGTAAAGCTAGATTTGACTTCACGTGTATAACTATTTTCGGTGCTTTTAATTTTAATGTCGCTTTGAAGGTGCCTGCAGGTTTTGCACCTGGGGCAACAACATGCTTTTATTATGGCGAAATGATGTTGGTTGACTTTTACGTGCACTAACATGTCTTTAATGTTCCTGTTTCGGCGATAGGTAGCCCTTGGTACATCCAGGAACGGTTTTCTCAGACGCTCGTTACTTGATAATATTGGGTGGTATTTTCGTAGGATATTACAAGACACCAACAAACAAAGACATCAAGGACAATGCAGGGGAAATTACATGTACTTGCTAATTGAAATAAACAAATTATAAATATAATGTAATTGAAAGTGGATGAAAAGAAACTTGCCGCAGGTGGGGAACTCTCGTGTCGCCGGCCCTGCGACACGGAGGCTACACCACTGCCGGCTCCATGGCGATAACAACCGTTATTCCGGCGAACGTAACTTATATACAAGAGCGCTGTGGCACCATCTGTCGCATGTGACCTGCGTCACGTCGGCAGTGCCATCTATTGGGAAGGCACGACACATCTAGCCCTCCCTCAACGAGCTAGAGAATGCAGGTTGTACGCATATAACCAAAAAACCGTCACTGCTTGTGGTGGCCAACTAAATTATTGCGGTAACAAATTGATAGTAAAGTCACTGGTGGTGATTGCCTAATAAAGTCGCTGCAATCCGCAAGTTCGTTGCACATAATCCCTGAACTTTGCGGGTGATCTTCGCTCCCGTGTAGAACGGCGGTGCTCTGACTCAACTGGCTGATGAAGGTTTCCCGACTCGCCATCACGATCAGCACACAGTCCAAAGGTCATGGTCCCAGCTAGTGGACCGTGTAGGTGGGCTCCGCGTGCAAGGAGGCAGTTGTGACACCAGCGGTTCTGGAGACTGTGCGTCATCAGGCGTTGGTCTTCTTTGGGTTGTGTGGTGCTCTGTGTTCCTAAGGACGGCGTCCGATTTCTGGCGTTGCCTGCTGGCATGTCTATGTTCATGTCCCCCCGTAGGGATTCTTGTCTCGCGATTGTTTCTTGTACAACTTCGTGGGGAACGGCGGACAATTTAGAGGCGTTCCACGTCTAGCCGTCCTTGAGGTGGAATGACCGGCGTCCTATGCGTTTCACGTTTTTAAGGGGAACGCCAAAACTGGAGGTGCCTTTCATTCCAGATAGAGGATGTTTTACATGCACGTAGGCACACTTTGAATTTGGGCTCCCTGGCTGCTCTTCGCTTGTCTGAACACGCCTTGTTTCTTTGATGGTAATCGTATATATGGCGTCGAAGTCTACGCAGTTCCCGGACGGGGTGGGTGCCGAATTCTGCGGTTGGCTGGCCGATGACATCTCACAATGTCCTCATGTGAAGCCCATGGAGCAACAATGCTGGGGACCGACCAGTGGCGCTGTGGGCGGTGGCGCAGTAAATGCCAAGGTATCCCGTAACGCTGGTCCTGATGGGTCACTGCTCCAGTAGAGAGAATTGCATATATGATTTAAGGACCCTGTTGAACATTTCCACCGCACCATTGGCTTGAGGGTGGTAAACTGCAGAGAAGAAATGTTGAATACCCCTGTCCTCTAGGAAACGCTCGAATTCACTTAACGTAAACTGTCGGCCGTGATCCGAGACTAGTTCTGTACGGTAACCCTCTCGTGCAAAGACGCCAAGGAGGAAGTTGATCACCGTGCAAGAAGTGATGTCACTGCAGAACGCAATCTCTGGCCATCTGGAGATGTAGTCCACCACCACAATGACAAACCGACAGTCAGTTGGTGCATGTTCAAATGAGCCCATGATGTCTATTAAAACTTTGTCCCAGGGCCTGTCCGGCAGTGAGACAGGCTGGAGCGGTGCCTGTAAGTTCATTGCGCACTTGTCAGAAACTTGGCAAACAGTGCAACTTCGGATGGCAGTCTCCCTTTGCTTGCGAAGACACGGTCACCAGTGCTTTTCCCTGAAGCGTTGCTTGGTCGTGACTATCCCCGGGTGTGACTCGTGAGCTAACTGGATGAAGGTATCAGCTTGGCAGGTACCACAACACGTTATGTGCGCAAAACAAGCCCATCCACTACAGGTAGCTCCTCCCGTACATCATGGTAATGTGTCAGTTCTGTCGGAAGTGTTTTGCGGGTTTGCCATGATGACTGGATGTATTACGTGACCTGCTGTAGTATTCCATCATCAGCGGTAGCAACCTGAAGATCATCTAGATGTACATACGATGTAACTAAACACACGACCTCTTCATCGACTTGGAAGACCCCCTCTGTTTCTGAAACAGGTAGTCGGGACAAGACATCTGCTATTTGGTTGTGGGCTCCGCTGCGGTATTGCACTTTGAAGTTGTAGCCCAGGAGCCGTGCGGTCTACCTTCCGATACGAAGGGGCCGTTGTCCTGCACTACGGGATGAGAGCAAGGCGATCATAGCCTGGTGATCTGACAATAGAGTGAATGGCCGGCCACAGAGATAAATGTGCCACTTCTCACAGGCCCATGGACAGGCTAGGGCTTCACGCTCTCCAGCAGAGTATTTTCGTTCCATCTGTTAATGTTCGCGATACAAATGCCACAGTTCGCATGGGGGACCCCTCCATTTGTTGCTATACGGCACCCAGACCGTATGCAGATTCATCCGTTGAGACAATGACGGGCAACATCTGGTCAAACATTCGTAGGACCTTGTGGGATGCTAGGAGTCGCTTTATCCTCGTGAAGCTTTCATTAGCGGCGCTGTCCCAGTCGAAGGTTACGTATTTGCGTAGTAGCCGCTGCATTGGCTATACCTCATCTGCTAGTCGTGGGACAAACTTGGAATAATATTCAAGAAGCCCTAAAAAAGAGCGTAGCGTGGCTGCATCTGGCTGCAAAGCAGCTTAAGACGCCTAAAGTAACCGGTTTTCAGCTTCTATAAATTCAGTGATTCGGTTAAAATCCCAGAGTATAAATCCACACCTATAGCATCTTTATCATGGAGACAGATTTAAGGCATTTGCTTAAATAGTACCACTGACAATAAAATTTGTCCTTGCAAGCAGTAGAGCACAGGAAAGTTTCATATAAATGTGCCAAAAGATTGACTGTTCAAGAACACGTGAAAGTACATGGCTTGTGCCTAGAAATGATACAAGCACGTAATACTACACGCTATACACAGGAGCTATGTAAACGTACAGAGGAGCAACAAAGCGTGCAAAAAATCACGTAGCTCTACTGACAGCCCTTATTACAAAAGACCTCCACCGGCAGACAGAACAAAAGCAATGCGTGAACGGTGACTACCTCACAACATCGAGCACCACTATCAAAAACGTGTGCCAGGACCACTGAAAACATCGTGCCGTCGTGCACAAAACCAGCGGACCACGAGAAGCACGTACAGTACAAGAAAGACCAGGACGAGTATGAGAAGCTGAACTAAAGCACGGCACAAAGGGATAGAAACAAGAATGTCGCTTCTCTATCGCCATTTCTTTCGCGTTGCAGTTCAGCTGTTCAAACTAGTGTTAGTGATGCACCGATTGGCTCAGTTTAATACTATTCCGAGAAGAACCACCACTGACATGCATTGAATGGTACTGTCTGGAGTACACTCTAGTAATGCCAAAACCGCTGTGCGTTTGCGTTGTGCATTAGCTCTTCCGGCCCATGCTAAGCACTCATTACCGGCATAAAGAGAAGAAAGTACGAAAGCAAACCGCCAACATACCTTGAAAACCATGTGCCTGCTGACAACCGGACGCCACTGCAGACATGGCGAGAGTAAGAAATTAGGTGTCACAGCATCAGCACCACAACCGGAAAGTGGTTCGTTGTGAGAACGGAAAGTTTGGCGATACCTTAACATCTTCAGCAGTCTTTCAGGGGGCACAGCATAGAGCAGCATGGCTGAGCGCCAGCGCTGGAACAGAAGCTCACACATGCCTGCATATGCTTGCTTGCTGCGCCATTACAATGACTGCGCTTATGGTGACGTATGTGAAGCACGCTACTGTGAGAATAATTGATAATTGGACAATGATGCAGCATAAAATCTCTTTCAATTATTTAACTTTTGTGATGGCTTTAAACACCATTTTTCGTTTAGTGCATAATTTGTGGCGTGCTTCCGGCTCCTTGCTTTCGAGCATGCTTTCGACGCAAATAGCCTCCACAAACAATAACTTCCACACGAGAAGTTTGCCACTGTTTAAAAAAGTTTGGTGGTGCTCAACAAAAGTAGAGTGCCTTGATATAATTTTCATGCAGCTTTTTCTACTATATATATCAGTTCATTCCGAAACATACTTTACCTTGGTTTTTCAAATCCTTTTCCGAAGTCGGAAAGAAGTCATAAATTGCAAAAAAATGGTACGTCTATGGACATCCGTTACAAGTTCACTGATACCGCGCTATGGTCGCACCAAACTACAGGCTCCAACTGCGCCGCATCGTCCACGTCAAAATCATAGAAGCGCGTATTGACAATGCGAAAGCTTCGGGGGGCCTACAGTACACGTCTGAAGTACAAGCTTATGAACGTTCCATGGACATCTAAAACTTTGTGCAATGTACGTCTGGAGTACTGTTTTTAGAGACGTTCTATGGACATCCAAAATTTTGTCTGCTGTACGTCTGATGAACGAACTAAATGAATGTTCATTGGACATCCAAAACGTCGATGCCATTGTACGTCCCGTAGATGTATGTGCATGCAAAGGATGTCCTTGGGACATCTCATTTTTTGCTGGAAGTTTAGATCGATCCGGTAAATCTATTGGATGTTTGTGGCTATCTGAGTAGTTGCTCAAGGAAAATTCGGAGAGCAAAGGACTAGCAGATCTCTGCTGAACAGCCGTTCAGTTTTGGTGTGCAAAGCCTCACTGCTTAAGTTATGATTACAAAGGGTAATCTCTTTAAGATAGGCTATCCTGTATTATCATTTGAGCAGCTCTGACACCTTGTGTCTGACTGGTTTGGTTAAATGCAATGTATTCCCCAGTGAACTATTTATGTCCCACAGATGACCATAGAACATCACGTTTTAGGCATTGCACATATCCTCTAGATATCTGTATTTCTGCACACGAAATTACAATTACGAAGCATGTATAATCTACGTTCCATCCAGATCACGTTGCTGTAATGTTGAAAGGATATCGCAACTGGACATAAGTGGCCTCTAATAGATGTTCATTTTAAGGATGTAGGAGGTCCATCGAACATCTAATGGACCTTTCTGGTTTACACTATATAGAGCGGCATACCTCCAAGTGCCACAGCAGACGTACTATCGAATACAAATTAAATCCAAACAGCAGAGCGTGTGGCCGAAGCATAACTGAAAGTGTGCGGTGACGGCCAGCCATCATTGTACTGATGCACGCACATGTGGTTTCAACGCGGAGTGCGGTGCTGCTTGTCCTACTGTGGTTAAATCACCTTTACTTTGTTTGCAACTTGTATTCTCGCCTTGCCACTGCAGTGCCATTCTTGCCTGCGATTATTGTTAAGGTGACTAGCACTGTTGTTGATCCTTCTGTGCAATACATTTTTGGTGCTATTCAAATTATAATTATACACTGGCTGCTTTGACGCTGGTAACAAAAGCCCAGTTTTCTCAAGCAATGCACTTGAGAAAACTGGGCACGCGCCAGCTATGTTTGCTACAGATGCGGCAATGGTAGATCCGTCATCATCATCGGAGCCAGCAGTCGAAGAAATAAGGGGCAAAGTTACTTGGCAGCGCGAGTAGTGGTTCGAGGCTTGGCTGGGCCCTCTAAGGCGCGGCCGCCCAGGATTGGGGCCTGCTGGCGTGGACTGAGGGACCGTGCCCGTCCCACATTGGCGCCCGGAACGTGGGGCCCCGGCTGCGTCCTGGGACGGACCATGATCGTGGGGAAGGCGCCCAGTAGTGACGCCTGCCTGGCCGGATGCATGACCATCTCCGCGGTGCGAGCTGCAGTTCTGGAACTCGCTGAGAACTGTTTCTGCTGGCTCCTCCTCTGTCACCTTCATCGGGTCTGGCTTGTGATTTGGGGGCGTTGTAGTCTGCTGCGTGCTGCTGCCGCTCTTTGCGCCATCATTGGAGAAGGATGCTACCGGCGTGGGTGACACCAACGCGATGGCGTCGACCTAACCTCCGTGAGTGGCTGTGTCCCTCAGCGATGTAGTGTGAGGACTTCCACACAGTAGGCTCGAGAGGACCTGATGAGTAGTGTCCGCTGTTCCAGTGAAATAGCGGGGGCTCGAGGCCAGTTGTCAAACGCAGTGGATGCAGCAATTTTCGAGCAACGATTATGATAACGTTTTCGCACGAACTGTCGTTTCTGAGCATCCTCAAAAGTGCATTTCTTGACAGTTTCTAGTACTTTCGTCGGCAAAGCAGAGTTAGGGAGCGGCGTGGCCGATTCACGAGCGTTGTGCACGGAAAGAAAAGCCGGAGCAAACTGACACAAGTCACCAGTGCAAGTAACTCGAAAGCCGCCGTTTGCCAAGTGCAACACTATGTTTTCACGGGCGATAATGTCCCGACCCAGTAGCATGGGTAGTGCCAACCCCAGGCAATAAATAAAACGCTGTCGACATTTCTTGTGCATAAGAGAGAGCTTGGGATGCACCGCAGCTCGTACTATTATTACTTAATTATTAATTTTATTTAATATGGATACTGCGATCTCGAATAGAGATCATAGCAGGTGCGATACATAATCAAGTGTTTACATAAAAATGCACAAACACGATAAAATAAAGACTACGTATATAATAGTGAATGAATATAAGAATTTGTTAAATGTCAAAAGCAGAAAATTGATGAATAACCCAAAGAATTTAGAGACAAAGCAGTAAACACCGAAAGGCAGGACATGACCAACTAATACTGCACCTGTAAGAAACCCTAAATAGCAAAAAAAACAAGGCACGCAAACATAATTGAATAACACTGCTCAAAGAATTATTGTAAACATTTCTCAAATGAATACAATGAATCCTTGATTACAACATCATCGGCAAGGATATTCCATTCTACAGTGGTTCTGGGAATAAAAGAGTATATAAAGCAGTTATTACGTGGAAATAAAGGTGTTATTGTAAAAAAAAACATGTCGTTGTCTTGTAGCATAGCCGTCGGAGTAAGTGATAATACGTGATGTATCTGTGTTATAATAGCATTTTACTAGCTGGTAGAAGAATTTTAGTCTACATATTCGATTTCTGTTGACAACTGAAGGTAATCCACTTCGCTTGATGAGTTCAGTAACTTACGTACGCCCGTAAGAAATATAAATATATCGCACCGTATGCAGCTTTTCTGGACACGAGGGTTTAGTTTGCCTAAGTGCCACCACGTGGCGTACTGATCTTAAGCTTTTCAAACTTCCCGCGCTGACGACGCGAACAAAACAAAAATAAAATAATTAAAAGCTATTCCTGCTCATTGAACTTCGCCACAATGCTTGTTACGCCGGCGTTATCAGTGTAGCGACTCATCCCCTGGAAATGACTTATCATCCTAAGAGCTAAACGCTCTTAGGATGATCGACGATCGATAACTGATTCTGGCCTTTTGGTACGGTTATATTTTTTGTGTATTTTCCTTTTTTTTGATGCTATGGGGTAAACAAGCTAGGGTAACCGTCAGGAGCACTCCGTCGCAGCCTTCTGTCGGCACACATTCTTAACGTTCAAATATTGCACTGCATCTGCGAGAGACGTCGTCGTGGATGGCCTTCGATATTGACCTATTGATTTCGCTAATATGTGCCCTAGTGGCTTTGCTATCCGCATTCATAGGCTACCACAGCAGCTCCAAATCCAAATGTGCATAAGTATTAGGACATATACATGGATATGTTGGTATCGCACCTTGACGCAAAAGTTACGACACAAGAATCGAGCAAACTGTCTCTGTGTCGCCGTCCGTTGGCATGCTATAACCGAAGTTGCTCGCAATATTACGTCACATTTACTGGCCACCGCGCTAAGTACACCCTTGGGTATGATATATATAGTGCTTGCAGTCAGTTCCCAAAGTAGTCACCTGTCGCAGTTATCCACGTGTGTGAAGGAAGATTGCAATTTAAAATTATTGAGCAGTAATACGGGATTTGTCTGTTCTCCATATTGTCTACCATGTTGCCGTTCCGCCTTTATAATATAGCCGCAATGTAGTCTAGCAGGTGTGGAACGCCATAAAGGCTACCCGCATACTCAAATACCTCTCGCGCAACTTCTGACACTTGTAATCAAGAATTGTGCGACTTCCAAGGACATCCTTAAGGAATGTTAAATAATAAATTATGGGGTGTTACGTACCAAAACCCCTATCTGATTATGAGGCATGCTGTAGTGGGGGATTCCGGAATAATTTGGACCACCTGGGCTTCATTAGCGTGCGCCTAACCCTAAGTTACAAGGGTGTTGTGGCACCTCACATCCATCGAAATACGGCTACTGTGGCTGCGATTCGATCCCGCGACCTCGTGATTAGGAGCCGAATCCAATACAAGCTAAGCAGCTACGGCGAGTAAGGAATGTTGGCAGTTCGATGACGGTGACAGTCGGCGCGTGAGACAATTTGTTCCCAACCTCATTGCCCGAGAATCGGTACCTGCAGTCGAAGAATGACACGGTAGAGTGAATTGTATTTAACGTGATTGAGTCCGCGTCCAAAATTTCAGTCCCGAATCACGTGTAACGTCTGACGACCAGGCATCTCACTTATACGTGCAGTCGCCTGACAGCTGCCGGGCGCTGGCCTCGGCCACATCACCTACTTGAACTCTCTTCAACACTTGCCGACAATATCGCATTATTTCGCACCATCGGGTTTCAGCTGAAGTGTTTGAACAGCCAATTTATTTGTCCCAAATTTCGGCCACCCTGTCAACGTTATGTTTTTTTTAATTTTTAGGTAATCCTTTAAGTTCAAGCTAGTGCTGTTCTGAGATTTTCTGCGGTTTCACCTTTCCCAAAATACCCGCATTTTTATCGGCCTCTGTCCATATTTTGGAGCATATTTAATAGACGTTGAAACCATAGCACGGTCTCCTAACCATGCTGCTCAAAAAGTCATTTTATTTTCCTGAGGTCTTGTGCAAGCGTCTGTCTTGTTGCCGTTTATCAACCTCCTGGTTTCCCTGTCACTTGTATCCCATTTTGACGATTACTATCTCACGGAAGTTGGCAATGATGTAATAGCCATGGGATTGAAGCCGTTTAAATCAATTCTATCGTGGACACGACAGCCGCTTTTGCTCAGTGCGAATGAAAATATGAAGATATTGCATCAATGAGCGCCATATTAGGCATATGAATTCATAGTCTAAACAATTATGCGGATGCCACGCACTGTGCGAATAGACGTAAGCGAAGCTTTCTGTGGTGTTTGTTTTGATTGACGTTAGTTAGCAGTAATGCTGACTGCGAATGTGTGATTTCTTCAGTATATAGTGCAACACGAGTGTAGTGAGTTGATTGCAAATGTTACCTTGCGTGCACATTTTCTCTTTGTCTGCGTAGTATTGATTTGATTTATTGATTTCCATTTACGCACACACATGTACAGAGTACATAGTCTATGTACAACATACAGCGAGCCCTGTTTGCTTCAGGCGTTGTTGTGCGCCATTGTTTGTAACCTGTGAGAGAGTTGAGCATTGTCGTTGCTTCACATGGCACATTGCATCGAGGCACATGTGTTGGCAGAATTATGGCGCGGTACGTGCTAAAACACTATGGGATTATGAGGCACGCCGTAGTCGCGTACTCCGAATTAACTTTGTACCCTGGCGTTCGTTTACGTTCTTCGAAATCAAAGTGCACGACCGTTTATCATTTCGCTCCCGTCTAAATCCGGCTTCCGCAGAGGGGATCAAACCCACAACCTCGAGCAATGCCATAGCCGTCAAACTACCGCGGCGCACACATTAGTGTTGATATGACGTGCGACCACATCAGCAGTGTGACCTATACCCGACGGTAATTAATTGCGGCTTTGCTTCTGCATGCTCTGCGTCAGTTGTTAACATGACAAATTTGCATGGTGTTTATTTTCTAGGACTTGTAGAAACGTGCGGTGCTGTGCTTTGAGCTTGCCCGTAACCGCTGTCGTGTCTATAGTAGTAGAGCTTCGTTATCTTCTCACGTCGTGTTTTCCCTGTCCCGTCCTTCCCGCCTGTATGAGAAGTGCGAGCGAAGAATGGCAAGGGTGTTAGTCACTCGTTTTGCGAATACTCTGGTTCTACCAATTCTCTGCCTCTTCTCCCTGCCCCCTCTCTTCCATTCTATCTACCGCTCTTCAAGACTTGCATGTTAGGGTAAGGGTAAGCGCTTCATTTTCTGCAGTGCTTCTTGCGGGGGGTCACGGATAATTACAGCTGTCAAGAGGCTAATGTGACGACGCCCAGGGATTTCCAGAGGGCACTATGCACATGTGACGTGATGGAAAGGTCCAAACGAGTTTCTTGCGCCGCCTTTTCTCCTCTCGAGGCTCCTTCCATATATATGCATGCTTTCATCCTCCCTATGACACGGGTTGCAAGACAACAGCACCTGTGGAAAAGTCGAAGGAAGAAGCAAAGAAAGCTGAACTTTAAAAAAGTTGTTTTAACTGTAGGCGTACAGGGGCGTGCCGGGGCGTGAACGCGTCCTTCACTCTTAAAATTTTCACACCCTTATGGGTGTAATGCGGGTCTACTTATATTTTCACCCTCGTAAACAGCCTTGAAACACCCTTTTTTGACGGAAAAGGGTGTTCAATAAGAAAACACCCTTGGAACAGCCCAGTCTTTCTAATTTGCACCCTAATTATAAGGGAGTAAGTGAACAAGCTTACAGTATATGATAAATGAACATTGGCAGTTGACGCGTTGATATTGGCTCTGCATGAAACGCGCGCTACCTGCGCTTGAATCAGGTAGCTGGAATGATTAGATCGGGGCATCTAGGCAGCAGCGCACTGACTCCGAACAGCGGTCAAAAATGAAGTTTCCCACAAATGTTGATATCGAACGGATGGCACTAACGCACCGACTTTTCATAGCCAAATATCTACAAAAGGCTTCGCATGATCAATGTCCAAATATTTACAATGATATATCACTGAATACTTAAAAGTGCGCAACCATTTAGACTAGGAATGGTTAGGAGTGAGGGCTAACGGTAAATAGCTCACCAACTTACGGTTTGTAGATGACATTGGCATACTCAGCAACGCTGCAGTCAATTTGCAACAAACATTTGAGGACCTTAGCGCAGAAAGTGTAAAAGTCTGATTGAAAGTTAGTATGCAGAAGAAAAAAGTAATGTTCCACAGCCTGGCGAGAGAACGAAATTTCATGGTCGGCAGTCAGCCTCTAGAACCTACGCAGAAATACGTTTATTAAGGTTAATTGCTCGCAGGGTCCTCCGATCAAGGAATATAACAAAAATAAAAAAAATTAGTTGGAGAGCTTACGGCAGGCGTTACTAAATCATGACTATAGAGCTTACAGCTAATCATTGCTTTCTACCGTTATTAACGAATGGGGCCAAAAATTGGAAGTTACCAAAGAAGCTTGGGAAGACGTTGAAGATCGCGCAACGAGCGATGGAATGAAAAATATAAGGCATGACGATAATAGACTAAGACAGCGATGTGGATTAGAGAGCGAACGGGGATAGCTGATATTCTAGTTGACATCAAGAGGAAGAATTCGTGCTGGGCAGACATTGCAATGCGTAAGGGAGACAACTGCTGGTCTATTGGAGTTGCAGAATGGGTGCTAAGGGAAGGGAAGCACAGTCGAGGACGGCAGAGAATAAGGTGGACGTGATGGAATTAGGAAACTTGAACACACATGGAACCAGTTAGCACAACACAGGGGTATTGGAGATCGCTGGGGAAGCTTTCGTCCTGTGATGGACATCAAAATAAGCTGATGATGATGATGATGATGATGTGATGACATCCATGCCAGGTTCGCGGCATGTCATTCATGTTATGTCATGCATACGCGTCATGCACGTTCTCATAGCTCGATTTCCGTCGATTGCGGGGGAGGGGGGAGGCGTGAGTAGCGGCGTAGCCAAGGGGGCACGCCGGGCACTTGCAACGCTCACTAATAGTAAATTTTTTGCTACTGTAGCAATGGCCCCGCTCCTCCCCCTGCACGGTCAATTAAGACCCCCCCCCCCCTCTCACGAAAAATTTTCTGGCTACGCCACTGTGGGGAGGGGGGTGCAAGATTGCTCTACACCCCTCCCCCTAACTTGTAAATGGAAACGGGGGAGAGGGGAGCTGCCGCTGGGCCGCATTTCCTTTTGGACATAAATACTGCTCTAATGTCATTACACAGTAGGATTCGTGGCGGTTCGAGGGCATGCGACAATAAAAAAAAAGCACATACAGCCGTCAGCAAGTCTTAGCTTGAGCAGATCCTGGGGAGCTGGGCAAGACTCTCATCAAAAGAAAAGCTTGGCACCCCTCTTACATGCATTGTCAACTCTGGGTCACCGCTGACTGCACATTTCCGGTAAAAAAAATAACACAGGAACTCCTCTGGGATTTGTCTGAGTATGCGTAAGCATTGTGACTCTTCCTCATCTACACGCAGTCCGATGTTGTCATCAATGTTATGACATTTGATCCGACGAGTCTAAGCGACAGCGCTGCGGTGACACGAGCTGCTGTGGCGGCGGCGCCAAGTGAATGGTGCAAGCAAAGTACTGCAGGTGGCGGGGCGAGGTGCGCTAGTGACGTTCCGTTCACTTTGAGCCATTATCGGTGTTTAGCCCTTCTCTCCGCGTCGAACCATTATCAACCGTTCTCCGGCGGTGGCTGCTTGCGGCACGGCCGCGCGAACCGTATCTTGAAAGCTAACTGCAATGCGGACAGACACACTGCTGAAAACTTCACGCGCTGTGTTCTCAGCTGTTCGCTTTGATAACAGACGCGCGTACACCTATCTTGAAAGTGATCTGCGAAAAGCGCATAGTGCGGCATGAGCTGAGAGCTTCGTGAGCGCTATGTTTGCGCCGGTTCGGTTGCGTTAAAGCGAGAGCTAGCACGAGGGTGAATTCACTCGCTGCTGCGGGTTCTATTTTGAAAGATATCGTGTGGTGCGGACTGACGGACGGATGGGTTTTCTTGTTGGGTAAGTATAGAAATGCTTACGTTATAAAAATATTGCAGGGTTCTCGAATTTCGCGATAACAACCAACACCAACCTACTCTCCCGCCCCCCGCTGATGGGAATGGATGCCGTCTTGGTCGCCCCCTCCCCACCCCCGGGAAAAGGGACACTACGCCTCTATCTCAGTTGAAGAAACGATGCTGAAACGTTAACAACGGCAAGAAAGGCGTATCCTTACGCGTTGTCCCATGGTCTCCGAGATTTGCATGCGAAGCTGGCGCACGCGAATCTAGGAGGCCATAATTGGCCGCCTAATTGCATAAAAAGACTAAAAAATAATGCCAAGTGACACAGTAAAAAAATTTAAACAAAGAACTGATCTTAGGCATACTGTTTGGGGAAAAGAAATAAAAAATTAGACAGCGGCAACACACGCCACTAAAGACACCACCGCCGGCATAAGGTCGGAACCAACAGTTGGCAACATTGGTTCACCGCTACACCAGGCCCCGCACACTCTCAAGTTCACCAAATGGCCACAGAGGGCGAAAAAATCGACCGCGTGGCGCTGCAAAAGAAACAGGCATAGTACACCAATTAAAAAGGTTCCCCCTTGAGCACATTATCTCCCGCTAGAGGCGCCGTAGTAAGCGCAATTTTAACCTACAAACTTTCTTCAACAGTAAACGAGGCGTTTTTATTACATGATAAGCACTACAAAATTATAATTCCTAATTTTACATTGTAGTTTTCATTACCAACTTTGTTGTTTTTTTGTCATTTTAAACGCAAAATAACGTTCAGCATCATCGACCTCCCACGTGACCTCTGGCCTGGATTTAAAATCTTTACCGGCACGTTCGCGTGCACGGCAGGTACGGATACTTTGGTTCGTACATTGGTTGGTTATTTTGCACTAACACCAGTTTATTGCGCTTCGATATTTCGCGTTATTTAACTTGGGGTGTTAGGCCGAAAGCTAGGTTTCAGTCGTGAGCCATGTGGAACGCGTCTGCATCGAAATGGAAGCCGGGTCCTGCTGCGACTGGGGACAGCAATACCGGTGAGTCGTTTAACATCGCTGCTTCAATCGCTATGTAATTTATTCGTCGCGTTAACTGACAGACGGAGGCAAGTCAACGAACTAGATGCTGTTGTGCTAGAACTCCCTACAAAGGTTCGCTTTGCCAGCATGCGGCTGAAGCTGGGCGCCGAACGAATTCGCCCGGCCCGACGGCGGGTCGTGTTCGGGTTACATCCGGTGGCGCCGCCGGAGCGGCGCCGTTGAACCACTTCACCGGGATTACCTGATGCAGGTGTCTCTCGTCCATTCGTCGAAATTTGCACGGCAACCCGTGGTGGGTCCTGATTGGAGGTTCGAGCCGATGGCAACTCCATCGACTCCTGTGGTTATAAAAGCCCGAACCACGGGACGACGACGGGGGACAGCATTATCAGTAAACGGGAGCGAGCTCCCGTTTCTCACCACATGCTTTAGTGCGAGTCCATTATGCCCCGGTGTCTGAGCCGTTCATGTAACGCCCTTGTACATACTGCATATAAATGTTTCGTTTAATCACAGTCGCCTTGGATCCTCCTTCGCAACAGTGACGGCAGCGTTGAGACGTCTCCGTCACAACAGTTGGGTGGCAGCTGCGGGATCGACCGGCGTCAGCTACCCCGGCGCGGTTAGTGCCTGATGTTATCCCCTCAGTTCACCAGACTTCTCTGGCACAGGTTATCGTAGTTTAGAGTAGGGCTGTGTGAAGCACTGTCGAGAGCTTTGATTGTTTCAGACCTAGTGAGAGTTTTTATTTATTTATTTATTTCAAAATACTGCAGGCCAATGTGGTGGCCCAAGCAGGTGTGGGTTACATCCAACATGAATGTGCAAAGCAAAAGACAACAACAAAAAAAAGAAGCAAGAAAGAAGAAAAGCAAAAAGAAAAAAAAAGATAAATAAAGCTTAAGAGAGAAGGTAACACTCCAACTCAGCGAGAAAATTATCGGAACCAAAAATATCAGAAGGCAAAGAATTCCATTCTTCCACAGTTCTTGGAAAATAACTGAATTTGAAAGCCTTAAGTTTTGAAAGCAAAGCTAGTGCTAGAAAGTTTTGAAAGCAAAGCTAGTGCCGAGGGAGTAAACAAGACAGTGTAAAGAATTGCTTGCGCGTGTCACGCTAGTAGCTCGATAGTAGTGAATGGCAAGGGAATTCTAACAAGGGCAAACGGCAAGAGGCCACTGTGAACAATGGAGAACTTCCAGGTAAAGGAACTCATCGAAATTTGTGAGGAGCAAGGCCTTACGGTAGGCCGTGCGAAACGAAAGCAAACCATTCTTGATATTGTTACGTAGGAAGACACCGTAGCTATATCATGAAGAGCGAGAACGTAACTGCTGAGGAGGCCAATGAGGCCTGGGCTGCGATCAAAGAGCGCCCTGAGCGCGAGCTCGAGGAGGCCGAGAGGCTGGAGCGTATACGTAAAGAGGAGGCTGAGAAGCAGGAGCGTATGCGTAAAGAGGAGGCTGAGAAGCAGGAGCGTATACGTAAAGAGGAAGCCGATAGAAAAGAGCGGCTCGCGACAAAGAGGTTGGAGTTAGAGCTTGGGCAGTCCTCGCCAGCGGTAGCTTCTACGACAGTTCAGGCGAGCGGTGCAAGAATTCGGTACCAACTGCCGCCGTTCGTAATTGGCGAAGACACGGCAAAGTATCTCGTCAAATTCGAGCACGTTTGTGAACGAAACGACATCGAGAGGTCTCTTTGGGCACAGATCCTGTTAGCTATGCTTCCTGGGGAGGCATCTGACGTGATAACGTGCCTGTCAAAGGAGGCGTTTGAGAGGTACGACGATGAGGCTCTATTGAGGAAGTATAGATTGTCACCCGAGGCTTTCCGGCAAAGGTTCAGGTTCGCAAAAAAAAGGGCAGTGAGTCGCACATCGACTTCGCATTCCGCCTTAAGGCCGATTTGATTGAATGGCTTAAGGGCGAAGAAGTTTATGACTATCGAGATAAAGTGGTAGAGTGCGTAGCACTGGAGCAATTCTACCGCTGCATCGAAGATGGCGTCAGGCTCTGGCTGCAGGTTAAGCTTCAAGAAGTAAAGCTGAACAGGGCAGCAGAGCTAGCTGAGGAGTGCTATATCCGCCGAAGCTTGCATAATAGGGCCGTGCGAGTGGAGAAAGCGGAGAGGAAGGACGCTTTTACAGAGCCCGATGAAAGGAAACCATTCGCGTACCGCAGTTTTCGGAAGGACTCATCTCCTCCTAAAGAGACTGTGAGGAAAGAGTTATATGAATCGCGAAAATCAAACGATGATGCCAAGCAGCGAGCGGATGCCGCACGTGCATTTGAGACGCGGAAGCCGCTAATATGCTACAACTGCAAAAGGGAAGGGCACATCGCGGCAAACTGTAAACAGAAGGTTGCTTTTGCAACGATTCGAGAAACAGAAAAGAACATGCGGTTGTTGGAACCCTATATGCAGGAGATAAGCGTTAACGCGAAAAAAATGCCGAGCACTCCGGGACTCAGCAGCCACTATGGACGTGGTTCACTCTTCGCTAGTTTCTCCAAACGACTTCACAGGAGAATGCGCGTGGATAAGGCAGGTTGCTGAGGAGCAATGTGCTTGCTTACCGATCGCTACGGTGATCATTGAAGGCACTTTTGGTAAGCTTAATACCGAAGCGGCCGTGTCTGCAGCCCTCCCAGAGCATTGTCCATATCTTTAACAGCTCGGAGCACCTCCTAAAAGAACAAGGAAAATCGTTCTTTGCCAGCTTGGCGTGTATGGCCCTCACGCGATCGCAAGCGCGGAAGCTTACGCAGAAACTTGATACTGCCCCAGAGAGTAAGACACAAACAGCGGCCGAGCAGCGTAACCCGAGCAGTCAGTGCACCGGGCTGGAGAACTCCCGCAATAGTGCAGTCGGGCAGTCTGCTGCGGAAGAGGGTTGCATCGTCCCCACCGGCGGAGAAACCGAACCGGCGTCGTTGGGCGAGGTGAGCTCGACGTTGACCCCAGTCTCTGACAGCTGGAATGAGCTACTGAACGTTGACCGAGCGACGTTCATTCGAGAACAGCAAGGGGATATCTTGATAAAGGACTTGCTTGATAATGTGAAGCTGGGAGCAGCGAGAAAGAATGTTTCATTCCATGAGAAATCTGGCTTGTGGTACCGCAGTTATACGGATGTACAGGGTCCTAAGTATGAGCAGTTTTTAATCCCTTTAAAGTATCGCCGTCAACTACTGGACCTCGCGCACGAGAACGCGTGGGCAGGGCATCTCGGCTTGAAGAAAACGAAAGCTCAACTTGCCCAAGAGTACTACTGGCCTCGTTGTTGGAAGGACATCGAAGAGTTTGCGCGCTCTTGCGATACATGTCAAAGGGTCGGCAAGAGTACTGACAAATGGAAGGCACCAATGAAGTTGGTACCAGTCATAACTGAGCCTTTCCGTCGGCTGGCAATCGACGTAGTAGGGCCACTGCCCGAGTCCGAGAACGGATGTCGATACATTTTAACTGCCCTGTGTGTCGCAACGAAGTTTACGGAAGCGGTGCCACTCAGAGAGTTCAATTCTCCTCAGGTCGTTGACGCGCTCCTTTCTCCATTCGCTCGAGTCGGATTTCCTTCAGAAATTCAATGTGATAATGGTAGCGTCTTCACTAGCTGCCTAACCTCTACTTTCATGGAAAGGTGCGGAATCAAAGTGTTCCACAGTTCGATCAATCACCCGCAATCCAATCCAGTATAGCGAATGCATTCAGTGTTGAAACGAATATTGAGAGCTCTTTCCTTTGAGCGGA
The DNA here is from genome assembly GCF_038994185.2 of Dermacentor albipictus. Lineage (NCBI taxonomy): Eukaryota > Metazoa > Arthropoda > Arachnida > Ixodida > Ixodidae > Dermacentor > Dermacentor albipictus. Next base: position 4,096,397 of record NW_027225566.1, on the reverse strand, counting down.
AACGTGATTGGGAAGCATGCGTTCCAGCCGCAATGTTCGCTTTGAGATCTGCTCCCCACGAGAGTACGGGCTTGAGCCCGGCGGAGCTTGTATACGGTCGGAGTTTAAGAACCCCGGTCCGCATGCTACGAGAGGCGTGGGAAGGCTACGATGAGGACCCAAATGTAGTTGCGTACGTTCTCAACTTGCTTCAGAGGCTCGGAAGAACTAAAGACCTTGTCGAGAGCCACATTAAGGCTGCACAGGCATTGTCAAAGGTGTACTACGACCGGTCAGCAAGGAAGCGTACTTTTGAAGCAGGTAGCCAAGTGATGTTACTGCGGCCTTCTAAGAAAAATAAGCTCGAGGTTCATTGGGAAGGGCCAGCGAAGGTTGTATCGAAGCTTTCTAATACAAACTACGAAGTGAAACTAGGCAAACGACCGAACAAAATCTACCACAGCAATTTGATGAAACCATACATTCAGCGTCACGCAGTGGTGAACGCAGTTTTGAGTGTTCAGGACGAGGAAGGTACGGAAATCCTGACTACTGCGGACATTGAGGTAGGTGGTCCGAATGTCCTGCTGGAGCAAGTAAAGTTAGAACCTCGTCTATGCGAAGCCCAAAAGGAGGACTTGAAAGTAATTGTTTCTGAGTTTGAAGAGGTCTTTTCCGATCCGCCCGGAAAGACGACGCTAATTGAGCACGACATTGAACTAACGTGCGAAGAGCCGATACGTAGTAAGCCGTATCGTTGTTCTCCCGTACAGAAACGGATTATAGTGGATGAGATTCAACGCATGTGTGACCTAGGAGTCGCTGTGCCGAGTGAGAGCGACTACACCTCGCCTCTAATACTAGTCCATGTACCGGGAAAGGATCCGAGGCCGTGCATCGATTATCGACGCCTCAATGCGATAACCCGAGATCAGACCTATCCGATACCGAACCTCGAGGAAAGGGTGGAGACGGTGTCGAAGTCGAATTACATATCGACACTAGACCTTGGGCGAGGCTATTGGCAAGTCCCCCTCACAGAGCGGGCCAGTCGCTATGCTGCGTTCGTTTCCCCGAGCGGAACGTTCCGCCCCGTCATGTTGAGTTTTGGACTCAAAAACGCGCCGTATTGTTTCACCAGTCTAATGGATCAAGTGCTTCGTGGCCTGTCTGAGTACGCACTCCCTTACCTCGACGATGTCGCCATCTTCAAACACATGGGTCGAACATCTGGCGCGCTTACGAGTCGTGCTGAGCAGGCTGAAAGAAGCAGGTCTTACGGTAAAACCTGTGAAGTGTCACCTTGGTGTCGCCTAAGTGACTTATCTGGGGCATGTGGTGGGGCGCGGCCGAAGAAGACCGTCTGAAATCAAAGTAGCCGCGGTTGTGAACTACCCCCGACCAACCACAAAGTCCGAGATAAGGGCCTTCTTAGACTTGGCTGGATATTGCCAGCATTACGTGAAAGGTTACTCTGCGCTTGCTTGTCCTCTAACTGACGCACTTAGAAAGTCTGAGCCAGTGAAGGTGCAATGGGACACGGCAAAAGAGAACGCATTTCAAATGCTGAAACAAGCCTTGAGCGAAAAACCAGTTCTACCGGCGCCAGACTTTTCAAAATGTTTTTTGATCCAATGCGATGCGAGCGACCGTGGTATGGGAGCGGTGCTATGCCAAGAGGATGTGAACGGCCATGAACGGCCAGTTTTGTACTTGAGCCGTAAACTAACTTGCAGAGAAGAGGCTTGCAGCACCTCTGAAAAGGAATGCGCTTGCGTCGTGTGGGCCGTGCAGAAATTAGCCTGCTACGTTGCTGGTTCTGTGTTTGTGGTGGAGACCGACCACTGCCCACTGACTTGGTTAAATAACATGTCGTCTAAGAGCGGCGGGTTGTTAAGATGGAGTATGACGCTCCAGCAGCAGAATCTTGTCGTTCGCTATAAGAAAGGAAAGTTGAACGCGAACGCAGACGCATTGAGCCGTGCGTTCTAAACAGTGCTGCCTTCGAACTCCTCGTGACTTGCATTTCGTTACTTCACGAAACGCTAATGGTGTTGTCATTAGCTGAGGGCAAAATTTAGACACCTCATTTGTAGCCTCAGCTTAGTGTTTTCTGACCAAGTGATCTCAAGAAAACCAAAATTTTGTTTTGTATCCTAATCATTACGTGTCATGTAGTGACACATTGTTTGTGCCGCACTTGAGAGTTCTGTATACCACATGTATCTCTTGTCGAAAAGGGAACTAAATTGGGACAGAGACAAAGCTAGAACTATTTCGATACGTTTGAGTCTGGTATTCTGACGGGTGACAAAACGGCACTTGCTCGTGTTGGGGGTTGCCTGTTGTCGGTTGGTTCTCTGATGCTGCAGAACTAACCCTGACCGGTGCCGAGAAGAAAGCCTGTCGGAGCTGCCAAATAAAGCTGGTCGAGACACTTGGGCGACAAGGCGGTGAACGAGTGACCCTGGCCTGGCGAGTGGGGCCTGTTCACGGGAAGGAGCGTGGAGCCACCTATTCCCCGGAACACGGAGGGGAACCTGGATGGGCCTGGCCAACAAGCGCGCAGGGCATCCGAGCCACGAGGGAGCAGCTCGTCTTCCTGGCGCATGGTCTGGCGGCGGGGGTGCTGTTGTGCTAGAGCTCCCAACAAAGGTTCGCTTTGCCGGCATGCGGCTGAAGCTGGGCGCCGAACGAATTCGTCCGGCCCGACGGCGGGTCGTGTTCGGGTTACATCCGGTGGCGCCGCCGGAGCGGCGCCGTTGAACCACTTCATCGGGATCGCCTGATGCAGGTGCCTCTTGTCTATTCGTCGAAATTCGCACAGCAACCCGTGGTGGGTCCTGATTGGAGGTTGGAACCGTATGGCAACTGCATCGACTCCTGTGGTTATAAAAGCCCGAACCACAGGACGACGACGGGGACAGCAAGCAGAGGCGTGCTCCCGTTTCTCACCACACGCTTTAGTGCGAGTCCATTATGCCCCGGCCTCTGAGCCGTTCATGTAACCCCCTTGTACATACTGCATATAAATCGCCTCTTCTGCTCGGTAGTAAGCGGCCGACCCTCCTTTTTATATGTGAAGTTGTAAACAAGCAGCGGCTTCTCAGCATGCGGAAGGTACAGGCTCGTTCAAAATATGTGCGAACACGGCGAAGCGTGGCCGCGCTCCGCGGAGCGTCAGCACATCCGGAGCGGTCGCGCATCCAAACAATGTGGCGCAGGCGCACAGGAGTCTGAAGGCGGTGCTTCGTGTCGTCTGCTACCGCGCGGAAGCGCATCATGCTTGCTTTGCTGGGAAGCGCACCTGTGTGCTGGCAGCGCCCTGACGTGCCGAGATGGAATTGTCGCATTTTACTGACTGCAGCGCGTTGTTGTTGGTTCCGCATACGGCAACTCAGCAGCGTGTGTTTGCAATGCAGCGTTCTCGGTTAAATGCAGGCGTTGTTTCAAATTTCTCAGCTCTAGTGTAGATTAGAGAATCATTCGAGAATCATCCGAGAATCATCCGAGAATCATTCACTAGTACAGAGCAGTCGCTTAGCTTGGCACTTATTAGTAGCAGCTTATCAGCCGCGCCAGCGGATAAGAGATTGCCGTGCTCAAGCTAGCTCCCTCTGCCAGTTGATACCCTTCCATAGGACTGAACAACGCGCTGCAATCAGTAAAATGCGACAGTGCCATCTCGGCTCCACGTATGGACGCTGCCAGCACAGAGTTAAGCGCGCTTCCCAGCAAAGCAAGCACTGTGCGCTTCAGCACTGTAGCAGACGACACGAAGCACCGCCTCCAGACTGCTGTGCGCTTGCGCCACATTGTTTCGATGCGCGACCGCGCCGGATGCGCTGACGCTCCGCGGAGCGCGGCCACGCTTCGCCGCGTTCGCACATATTTTAATAATAATAATATTTGGGGTTTTACGTGCCAAAACCACTTTCTGATTATGAGGCACGCCGTAGTGGAGGACTCCGGAAATTTTGACCACCTGGGGTTCTTTAACGTGCACCTAAATCTAAGCACACGGGTGTTTTCGCATTTCGCCCCCATCGAAATGCGGCCGCCGTGGTCGGGATTCGATCCCGCGACCTCGTGCTCAGCAGCCCAACACCATAGCCACTCGCACATATTTTGAACGACTCTGTACATAATCGCAGTTTCGCACACAATATTGCTGCTTGAAATTAAGCTTGATAAATACACTTCGGAAAGAAATGTCGCTGTCTAATTACACTCAGATTATTTTTATTGTAGTGTTCTGTAAGTTTAAGGGCATAATATATATGCGGTAACAGAGACAATACATGTCGTTGAGAGTTATGTTGTCTGGCAACCCGGAAAATGCGGCGTGCAAGCGCCGCTCCTTTTTTTTCGTACGGGTGCTCGCGCGTCGGCGGCAACGCGGGCGTTTGCCGCCCGTCGCGTTTTTCGCTCGCGAAGAACGCTCCATGCGGTTCCAGCCACGCCTCAGGACCCGTAAGCTCGCCGCTGCCCTCGTCGCGCCGGACGACGCCTCGATGACGGTAGCTACGAACGCCGCGCAGTCTCCCTGGTATGCTGCCGCATCCACGAACCTTGCGTGCTCGTCCTTGGCGTGAAGGTTGATGAGGGTCTTGGCCCTCGCTGTTCTTCTGTCCTTGTTAAACTCCGGGTTCATGTTTCTCGGGGTGAGGTCTACCCGAATCCGGCGCTGGGTCCCGTCCGGGACAGAAACGTCGCTACTCGCCTTTTTCGCCCCAGGCGTGAAGCCCAGGTATTGAAGTATGCGCCTGCCGGCTTCAGTCATAGAGAGCCGCTCCAGCTGGGCGGTCCGTTGCGCTTCCGCAATTTGCTCGAGGGTATTGTGCACCCCCAGGATCAGGAGCTTGTTGGTGTTCGTACACTCGAATAGTCCGAGTGCCGCCTTGTAAGCTCGACGTATCAGGGCGTTAATCTTATTCTCTTCACACTGCATCCAGTTGTGGAAGGCTGCAACGTAGGTGACGTGGCTGATTACGAATGAGTGCACAAGCCGAATCAAGCTTTCCTCCTTCATCCCGGCCTTGCTGTTGGCGACCCGTCTGATGAGACGTATTGCGTATCCAGCTGGGCGAAGAAATTTTGATTGAACATGCTTCTGTAAGAGCTATGCGAACGAAAATATTCCAATTGAACGCTCTTGGAAAGCGTAACTGACGCAGAAAAAGCACATCTGTAGAGTCACAGAAAGAACAGCGCTTCAAGACAGGACACAAAGGAGGAACCAGACACACACTGCGCAAACAACTTGAAGCGCTGTTGTTTCTGTGATAATGAACCAACTAGCCCGTCAGTAAATCCTTGCGAACCTGTAAAGTCAACGTGACCACACCTACCCTTTTGTAATCTTGTCATCAATAGTATGGCCCCGTGAGCATGTTCCTTGTGGCGAGTCCACTTTCGATTTTTATTCACGCTGTTTTTTTCGAAGTCAAGCAGTTTAAAGATTTAGTGTCAATGCAGCAATGAACGTGTGCAACCGAAAGCTTGCTTGCTCGCAGTAGCGGTGCGTGACGCAATGATGGTGTCAATTGAGCGCGTCGCTGGCATCAAGACAATGCACTGCCGCCAAGGGAAGCAAGATAACGAAAGCGAACAGGGGTGCTATTCTCGACACGCATGGCGGCTGCACGGCCGCCATTATCCGCCATGTTGACTCTGATTGGCTGTGGGGAGCTCACGTGCCTTACAATTTGTGCCGGGAAACGGAAGTTTTGCGAAATGTCATTTTGCGTTTTCATCAAGATGACGAAATGTGACGTGGAGCTGCAAATTTTATGGACCAATACATTTTTTTGGTCCTTGGCAGATATGTTGTGATGTTAGCGCTTCAAAAAGAATGTGAGCAGTAGCGTGCAGGAGCCAGTGCAATGCATCTGCAATTGCGCGAATATGTCGTGGTGATCCAAGATATGCGCCATGCCAGCTTGCTGATTGGCTGAAGTAATATCTCGTGAGGAGCGTCACAGGAAGGGCTGTTTCGTAAACGTCATTTTGACGATGCGTGACGTTGCGCTGGGCCGCCATTGCTGAGATTTTCCGCCATAATTTTTGCTGCCACGAGCCGCGCGAATTATACTAATGGGCAGCCATATGCAATGGCTGCCGAGAGGAATGCGTATCGCCACATTTCTCCCGTCGTTTGGCACCACGAAAATATTTTGTTCATAACGCGTGCTCATAGTATTTGCATCGCTCTCGGGTGGTGTTGGCATTTGTGTTTGGGGCCAGCATTTTTTAAAAGAAAGCGTTTATACGAAATAATATTGGTCTAACATAGCAAACTTTCGGCAATGTTGTCCACTTTTCACTGCTGCATTTGTATTGTAATCAAGACTAATGCCTTTTCGCACAATCAAAAGTTATGACAACGGCCTCTTTCTAATTTATAAAAAGAAATGTACGCAAGGCGGCGCTTTGAAGTTTCCTCCCTCGGTGCGAGTAACCAGCGAAATGAACAAGAGATGACAGCGCCGGCGCTTGCGTCGCTCTAGTGGATATCTCTGGCGCCCGCAACGCTATCGGTGATATTCGGCCGTTTCTCAGCCAGCTGAGTCGGGCTGAGTCACTTGCGTTTCACGAGATAGCGATTACGTGGCCTAGAACGTGCGCGCATCACCACTGGTAGGTCGCGTATGTTGTCTCAAGCAAGAAAACAAGCGCGTTGGCGCCAACATGTGATGGCTCATTCCATTTTCCGGGGACACGCATCCTAGCTATTGAAGCAGACGATGGCTTGTACGCAGCAGACGACGGAAGTGAGAAGCGTTTTCGACGGAATAATCATACGCTTTGAGATAGCTGCTTTATTTTTACTGCGGAGGAAAACTGTTTTGCTTTACCGATAACGCTATATTCAGTGCCTTCATTGCAATTTGTTAGGCGAAACGTCAAGTTGGCGTCACGTTACGTAAGCAAAACGGGGCCACCAGCGCCATTTTGTTTGCGTGGCGCCTACGTCACGCATCGAAGAAAATGGCGGAATGTCCAGAATAGCGCCCCAGCTTGGTAGCTACTCACGGAGCCGTGCCGATGGTGGCGGTGCCATCATGACGAAATCTGGGACGGCGATATTGATGGCTGAGGTAGTTTCTTTTTCTTTTTTTTTTACAGTGAAGTCGTTAAAGGCCAATCCAAACGACGGACCAAATTGCTCCTTTGGAACGCGGTCTGCGCATCACGTGATAGGACGTCACCAGTTCGTGCGGGCCGTTGTTAGCCCGCGCAAGACCGCGGCCCTCGCGATCCAACAAATCGCCGAGGCTCTTCCCGTTTCAGTTTTCGCTGCGGACCGCATGCAAACCGCAGCGATTTTGGCGTAGCCAACGAATGTTGTCCGGCAACAGAGTGTCTTCAGACAAATGGAATCTAAGGGCGCTATTCTGGACATTCCGCCATTTTCTTCGATGCATGACGTAGGCGCGACGCAAACAAAATGGCGCTGGTGGCCCCGTTTTGCTTACGTAACATGACGCCAACTTGACGTTTCGCCTAAGAAACTGAAATGAAGGCACTGAATGTAGCGTTATCGGTAAAGCAAAACAGTTTTCCTCCGCAGTAGAAATAAAGCAGCTATCTCAAAGCGTATGATTATTCCGTCGAAAACGCTTCTCGCTTCCGTTGTCTGCTGCGTACAAGCCGTCGTCTGGTCCAATAGCTAGGATGCGTGTCCCCGGAAAATGGAATGAGTTATCGCATGTTGGCGCCAACGCTCTTGTTTTCTTGCTTGGGACAACATACGCGACCTACCAGTGCTGATGCGCGCGTGTTCTAGGCCACGTTATTGCTATCTCGTGAAACGCAAGTGACTCAGCCCGACTCGGCTGGCTGAGAAGCGGCCGAATATCATCGATAGCGTTGTGCGCGCCAGAGATATCCACTAGCGCGACGCAAGCGCCGGCGCTGCCATCTCTTGTTCATTTCGCTGGTTACTCGCACCGAGGGATGAAACTTCAAGGCGCCGCGTTGCGTACATTTCTTTTTACAAATTAGAAAGAGGCCGTTGTCATAACTTTTTATTGTGCGAAAAGACATTAATCTTGATTACAATACAAATGCAGCAGTGAAAAGTGGACAACATTGCCGAAAGTTTGCGATGTTCAACCAATATTATTTCGTATAAACGCTTTCTTTTAAAAAATGCTGGCCCCAAACACAAATGCCAACGCCACCCGAGAGCGACGCATATACTATGAGCACGCGTTATGAACAAAATATTTTCGTGGTGCCAAATGACGGGGAAAATGTGGCGATACGCATTCCTCTCGGGTGCCATTGCATATGGCTGCCCATTAGTATAATTCGCGCGGCTCGTCGCAGCAAAAATTATGGCGGAAAATCTCAGCAATGGCGGCCCAGCGCAACGTCACGCATCGTCAAAATGACGTTTACGAAACAGCCCTTCCTGTGGCGCTCCTCGCGAGATATTCCTTCAGCCAGTCAGCAAGCTGGCATGGCGCATATCTTGGGTCGCCACCACATATTCGCGCAATTGCAGATGCATTGCACTGGCTTCTGAACGCTACCGCTCACACTCTTTTTGAAGCGCTAACATCACAACATATCTGCTAAGGACCAAAAAAATGTATTGGTCCATAAAATTTGCAGCTCCACGTCACATTTCGTCATCTTGATGAGAACGCAAAATGACATTTCGCAAAACTTCCGTTTCCCGGCACAAATTGTAAGGCACCTGAGCTCTCCACAGCCAATCAGAGAGTCAACATGGCGGATAATGGCGGCCGTGCAGCCGCCATGCGTTTCGAGAATAGCACCCTAGTTTTTGCCTCTGCAAAAGCCAGTCGTTTCATGTCCGCCTACACGTGCGTGCAGCAGATATATTTTTTAAACACATGTCCTCTTGGAGTGACGAGCAGGTTTTTAATTTTGTATCCCTCGTTGATCAGTTCCCGGCCTTGTGGGGCTCGAGCCGGAATGATTACAATGATAGCGCGAAAAAGCGTTAGTGTAGCGGGTTGGTTGGTCGGTCACGTGATGCGACGTCACGGCCCGCCGCGGTCCAGTCCTGCGCAGAGCACATCCACACGGCGGACCGCCATAGCAGAGGGCAGAGCAGGCTAACCAGCTACACTCTCGGCCAGAGTGTTATCATTGTTATCATTCCGGCTCGAGTCCCACAAAGCTGGGAACTGCTCAGCGAGGGATACAAAATAAAAAACATCCTCGTCACCCTAAGAGGACACGGTGTCTAAATATATATATGCTGCACGCACGTGTAGGTGGTACGGCGGACATGAAACGACTGGCTTTTGCTGAGCCGAAAACTAGATTGGATTTGGCTGAAGACACTCTGTTGCCGGACAACGTTCGTTGGCTACGCCAAAATCGCTGCGGTTTGCATGCGGTCCGCCGCCAAAACTGAAGCGGGAAAAGCCTCGGCGATTTGTTGGACCGCGAAGGCCGCGGTCTTGCGCGGGCCAACGGTGGTACGCATGAACTGGTGACATCCTATCACGTGATGCGCGGACCGCGGTCCAAAAGAGCAATTTGGTCCGTCGTGTGGATCGGCCTTAAGAGGAAGCTTTAGCTGAGGCCCAACTCCGACGCGGCATATTCAAGTAGGTGTAAAACGCAGAAACGCCTTTCTGATATAGCCCATGGACTGATTTTAATGAAATTTGTTGCATTTCAGAGGTAAAGCTATATTCTAGTGACTGTTGAAGGCGGAATATCTATTTAGGGCCCGAATATTGGTAAAATAACTTTCTAAGATTCGAAAGTGCGAAAAGAAATAGAGGAATGGAGTTTACAAATTAATAGCTCTGCTTCAAGAACAGATATTGCAGTTCTGTAAATGGTATCCATTAGATGATTTAAAGCGGACAAATTCTTTATGTAAATTTATACCTTACATGAATTCCTTACGTCGTGTGCGAGGGTTCTGCAAAAGCTGCATTTCCCTATTACAAAATTTTTTGAGATTCGTGTGTAATATATCGATTGTGTCCACTTTAGATGTACTGTTAGATGCAATGCACAGAATTGTGATATCATGTTTCATTCCGAAAGACTGAGTTGTAAACTTGATAGTTTCGTGTGCTGAAAATTTGCGATTTTTGTCAATTCCTTATAAAGAAATTATGACCTGAATAAAAAATTCGACATCAACACTCGCTAGATTTTAATTTTTTTTTAATGCAACAAAGCTCGTCAAACTTGGTGCAGAGTTTGCCGAGAAAAACGAATTTTTACGTGTATTTAGATAGGAGCACCCGAGCTCAAGCTTCCTCTTAAGGGCTACTTTCCCCACTGTCGTGTCCGCGTGTGGAACAAATCCCAAATATCGTGCAATGCCGGGCCGACCCGCGGCGGAGGAGCAGTTCGCCATTAAGGGGCCCACATGCACAGCTTTGCCGGTGATACTTCACAGAGTGGAAGGGAACTGCGTTTTCTTTTTTGCATTAATTTGGCTTTCAGAAAGAGATAATGCAATAAATGCAATGGCATCGTTCTTGTCTCGTAGATGTAAATATGGGTGTAAATAAACTCTACATCCCATTCATCTGCAAGAGTAGGTGTAAGCGAGCAAATGCTCACTCACTCACTCACTCACTCACTCACTCACTCACTCACTCACTCACTCACTCACTCACTCACTCACTCGCTTGCTCACTCACTTGCTTGCTCACTCACTCACTCACTCACTCACTTGCTTGCTCACTCACTCACTCACTCACTCACTCACTCACTCACTCACTCACTCACTCACTCACTCACTCACTCACTCACTCACTCACTTACACACACACAAACGCACACGCATGCGTATGCATGCTAGCGCGCACTCACACAAACGCAAACACAGAGAGATACGACAAATCTTCACCCGCAGTCACATTTACACGCGCCCACGCATGCACCCCCGCACAAGAATGTATTGACGCACACAGAACTGCACGCACACACAAACACGCCTATGCTCGCACAAGCATGCACGCACTCCTGCGCACGCATATTCAAATACTGAAATACTGAAAGTACACACGCACGCATACTCAAGATGTGCTCATCCATATACACTCCCTCTCGTTCCCTGTGCCCTCACAAAAACGTGCGCGTGCAAGCAGACTGACACTCGCTCTGCAAGTACCAGTGAAACTCCAGCTGTAACAAACCGCTTTACGACTTAAATTTCGCGCTTCTTCAAGTCAATGTGCCCTGTGCTGAGAGGGTGCAAAACCATTTGCCCCTGTCGTGTGACATATTCGCCCATCTCCGACCAAAACACTGCTCTAATGCACCAACAATGTTCCGACCACGTGCCATAAATGCATCATCATCATCATCATCATCATCATCATCATCATCAGCCTGGCTACGCCCACTGCAGGGTAATGGTCTCTCCCATACTTCTCCTTTAATTATTGAGCGTGATGCTAAACAACAATTTCGTTCAAAGAGAAAATGCAGCAGCCGTGGAACCTTGCACTTCCAAATCCAGTGACCGAGCATGATGCGACATGTACGTGATGAGTAGCTCCGCAAGCGCTGGCAAATAAATACTGACGTCGTAATTTGCAAAGGGTTTACTCGCAGCATGGTGCGCTGATCTCTCCGAGGGTTTGCGATGATAATCACGCGATCACAGTCCCAAATGATGCTCCAGCTTAATTGCTAAGGCGTCATATTACAGATATGAGCGGAAGCGCCATATTATTGCATCTTTGGCAAACTCATCGTAATCGACAACGTGGATGAAATGGCGCTTGAGAAGCTGTTCCTAAAGGTGTCCTTCGCCCACAAGCAGTGTCCGCTGCTGCGTTAGGCCCCCATGATCTATAGTTCAGAGCGAAGAAATAAATGTGTGTGTTGATCTTCTCTGAAGTAGAAATACCGCCACTCTTTGGTGCGGATTCCGCTTATTCGCCATAGGATATGAGCTTCCGCTAGCAATGGCGCTCGCCTTTTGGTCGTAGAAGCTTCAACATATTTTAGCAACCTGCAAACACACAATAACAGATACGCGTATCTCCTCATTGCGCAAACTGATGGCTACAGATGAGTTTTTCACTCTGCATGCTTCATTTATTGCGCGCCGTTTGCCAGAAGCACCTGACGACATGCGCCGTTGAGAACCGTTGCACTAAGCGAAGCGCCACTTTTGCTTCATGATGCGGAGAAGTGGCGAACTATGCTCCAGACGGGCCGGTCCAGACACCCACACCTACTCCTCTAGCTACCATAGCGGCGTGCCGGATCGTGAGATCACTAGGGATGGGCAGGTTACGGAGATCTTTGGACGACCTTACGGCCAAGTGGGGCGTTTATAATGAGCAGTTTCCCGTTAATATGTCAACCTCATCTCTCACTGTGCACCTTCGGAATGAACATGGACTTCTAAAGAACCCAGCAAACCGCAACTCGTAAGTAGATTGTTCTACTCGGATACCCGTTGAAATGTGTCGTTTCGAGAGATTACTTGTTTTTCGCAACAGGCCTTGCAAAAATTTAAATGTTTCCTTAGTCATTCACGTAACTTAATGCATTGCCATCAAAATCATTACCAAATGAGTTTGCCGTACTTACGAAGATTCAGTCCTGTGATGTGAGATAGATTTAAATACCTACTCAGCTCATCAGATATACCAGAAATTATGTTTTGTGCACCTGACTCTCTTGAACATATCATGGCCATTACTCGACACCAGCGTCACCATAACCCCTTCATAGAATGCGAAGTTTAGGTACTCGAGTTTTTGTACTAAACCTAATCTTTCGGCTTTTGTTTTGTATCTAAAGCATTCTTCACTGTAACAAATTCATGGCAAGAAAACATATCGGAACGATGTTGTTCTCTAGATGATATATCTTTAGCAGGACGTACTTCCGAGCTGTTTTCTTGCCGCAAATTTGTTTCTGAATGAGGAGTGCTTCAGATACCTGCTATAAATGACAGCCTTGTTGCGCGAGATAGATTCTATAGCTTCCATCAGAAACATACTTTTTCGCTCTTGCTATTAGGCTCGGGGCACAAAGTTAAACTATAAACATTTCATTTCGCCTCAAGTATTCCCACAAACGCCCCCAAATTACCTCCTTCTGATGAACGCCTTAGGAACTCAGTTTGTTGATGATACAAATACATGATTACCAAACTTTAATTCTAGTTAGATTTAGTCGACCTATTATTCGGGGAAAAATATTCAATAAAATTTTTGGATTTTTGTTAGTATATTACTGCCCTAATCAGTGGCGTTGGGAGGACTTCACCGATTTATATGTACTTTTCTCAGCCTGCCACCAACTTCGTATGTCAGCGATATTGATGAAGCTTCTGGTGATGATCCGGCTGATGGAAACGAAGCTATCAGTCCTGCAACTGAACCTGGGCTGTCCGCGGCGCCTAAGCCTCGAAAACGTCGGAATAGGTGCACTGAAAGACAGGAGGAGATTGACCAGGCGCTAGCAAATATCGTCACTGTTAACCAGTTGCCTTCGGTACCCACAACCAGTGCCGGATTTAGACATATTATGGGTGTCGTGGAGCCACGCTATAAGCCACCTTCATTTACTAAGCTGAAAAATCGAATAAAGCTTTTGCACAATCAGTTGACATACAAAGTAGTGTGTCAGATCGACGCAGCCACAACTGTTGCCCTCACCTCAGACTGTTGGACGTCGAGGGCGCAGGATTCATATATTACAGTGACTGCGCACACTTTGAACAGTGAGTGCAAGTCGCAAGCATTCACTGTAGCAACACAGGAGGTGCAAGAGCGCCATACAGGAGAAAACATCATGCAGCGAATGCAAGAATTTCGGCGTAGGAGTTGAACGGCAAGCTAACGGCTGGTGTCACTGATAATGCATCTAATGGCATTAATTCTGTGAATGCGGCGTATGCGGCGTAAAGTATTTTAGAGCTAAATTACGTTACCTATTCTGCGCACAGTCTCCACCTGAGCACCAAAAAAGCTCTGACAACACAGAGATCGATGGCCTCTGCCAGAAGAGCGGAAGATTGGTTGCTCACTTCCGGCATTCGACCGTCGCCAGCGACGAGTTGAGTAGGCGGCAGGAGCTGCTCGACTTACTCACAGAGCGCCTCATGCAAAGCGGTCCGACTAGATGGAGCTCGACTTATCAGATGCTCACAAAGCTCATGAAGCATCGGTCTGCTCTACAAAGTGTTCTTGCTGAACAAACAATTGTCACAACAAAAAAAAGCGCAGAACCTAGAGATCAGTCGGCAAGAATAGTATGTAATCAGTGAACTTTGTGAGGTCCTTGAGCCTCTTCATATTGCAACTACCATTCTCTGCAGCGACACGGTGTCCCTTGTCTCCATGGTTCGGCCAGGGGCGAAAACAGTAGTCAAGAAACTAGAACCTCAGAGCACTGGTGACTTCCAAGTCGCGAATGTCAAAGAAGTGGTTCGGATGGAGATATCCCGGCGATTCTCCTTGGACTGGGACGCCCAGCAGAGCTCGGTGTCTGCACGCCAGAGGGCTTCTTTTTTCGATTCGATGTACAAATCCCTCCAATATGAGGAGCCAGATGCCAGAGGCAATCCATAGCAGTGCTGCAGAAATGTTAAATGTCCTGTCGCCTTCGGCTGATGAAAGCGAGATAGGTATTACCTTGACCGAAACAACTGCACTCGACATACTGTTTAATGAACAGCCGCGCGTCAATGACCCGTCGGTTCAAGTTGACGCATACCTCTCCGAGCCCCAGCTGCGGGACAACATGCACGACTTAAAAGGTGAAAGGACAATCTGCCCAAATTTCCCATAGTGGCGGAACTTGCGAAAAAATACATATGCATCCCAGCCTATTCAGAAAGTTCGAAGCGCGTATTTTCAACTGCCGAAAATATAATCACTGCCAAAAAAGCTGCCTTCTAACGGAAAATGTGAGCTTCCTTGTGTTCTTGTACCTAAATAGGGCGTACATGGATATCTAAAAATGACAGAAGTGAAATGAATAAATCTTCTATATTACCCACGATGTCTTATGTTTGCCAGTAGTTTTCACCTTATAAATATTTTTGGAAAGAATGAGGCTATATAACAGAACAAGGCGCCTTGCATCTTTCTTCTAGTTGAGTTTTCTGTGCACTCCACGATTCTTTTCGAGCGAACGTAACATTCATGCTTCAGATCATTCCTGAAGAAGGTATTCGAATTCACTACATCTTATGTTTCTTTGATGCTCCAAGGAGAATTTTTTACGCCTTAAGCGATTTTGTTCGCAACCAAATTTTTCTGTAAACAGAGAAGCAGTCAACGCTCGTTCGTGATGTCAGACGTAATTTTGTACGTCAATTTGAGGAAAAAAATATCCGCTTCTATAGCAAGGTAAAAACAGCCCTGAGTAAACATATCATGCCGAAAATAGGTACAGTTAAATGCAAATTTTCTTTACGTAATAAGCGCACTACCAAGTCCTTTTGTTTGTGAGGGTTTGTTCCCTAAATTTGCATATATCCTTTTTGTTTATTTTGCATTCCGAGGCCGTATTCTTTAACGGTTCGCTTTGGAACCGGTTTGCTGTGGCTGTCGCGTGTGGGTTACATCTCTCAGTGAGTGGAACGTCGTGGCGCGAGGGAGACCAATGAACGAGCGGCGTTCTGCCACAAGGTCGTGTCATCATTTTTGCTTGTACTTTGGGGAAGATATAGTAATTGAAGGATGTTGCTAGTTTGATAAAAAAAAATGGCTTCTGCGCAACATTTGCACATTTCATTTTCAGTGAGCTTCCGACGCGCACAGCTGATGGTTTCAATTTATCTGCGTTGTTTTATTTTATTTTTATCGATAAGTGTTGCGCCATGCGTTAAGCAATCAGTGTTTTTCTGAGTGTTGGCCGCAACTGTGATATGATTTAGTTTCGCCGGAGTTGAACTCCTTATGGCGGAGGATTCCGATGGGGGTTCCGTCCACACGCCCCACAATGCCATTTTTGCCGCGGTCAAGGAAGCGTGCTTGACTGCGGGTTTCGCCTACGCCGTGCAGCAAAATCTCACACCTCTTTTTGTGTTTCCTGAACTGTAGTGGCCCTCGCAACGACGGTAATGTCGTAGGAGGACGGTTGCAACAACCCAATAGCTTCAACAGTCCAGGCACAATGCTAAAAAATGCCGTGGCTACAAAAAAAAAAACGCAGTGCACACAGCATTTACATCGCAGTGTCAACGCTGCTACATTTTGTCGTCCGAGATGTTGCAGCCCGTCGCAAATCTATCGCACTATGCTTTTGGAGAACATAAATGCCTGCAGAACTTTCCTTCGCTCATGTAGGACGCATCACGCCGTTGCCTCTCGTCAGGTTGTTTCTTTGGCCAACGTTAGCGAGCAACACAACCAAGGTACTTGTCATCGGCGTTTCTCGTCGCGCCGGCCAGCGCTAGACTAGCGGATGGCCACAGTTACCTTAGCAACTCTCGATATTACGATAGCGACCGCACGCCGTGATCGAGCGAACCACTTCTCCGCGGTTCCGCTCGTAGCAGACGACAGGTTTGCATTCGAAATGATTGACAACCTGTGTGACTACAACAAACGTTGTTGTCTCGCCCGTCAGGGACGACGAATACAAAGTGCCGACCAATAGCGTTCGTGAGAGCGAACCGGCTTCAAAGCCAACCGTTACAGAATACGTTTCCTGAACAGCCGGACAAATCGGAGTATTTAGCCTTTCGCTCGGAATTTACGTTGGTGGTTTTGTATATTTAAGTATATTATTTCTGAAATAAAACCTGCCACCAGACGGACCAAACCACAAAGCTTAAAAGACTGCAGAAACTCCACTGGAGTTCCCTGAGTATGCGCAAGCATAACCCCATATCTCAAGTTGACCCATCTCCAAGTTTAAGTTGGCCCGCCCCCGAACTTCATTTGGCGCCACCTCCATATTTAAATTGGACCGTGCCTAAATTCAGTGTGGCCCTCCCCAAAATTTCTGTTGGCCCACGTTCCAATTGCATGTTGCCCCACACTCAAATTTAAGTTAGCGGACATCCAATTTTCAGTTAGCCCGCGTTCAAACTTCATTTTACCCCACACTTAGCCTAAAATTGGCCCTCCCCAAATTTCAATTTGGCCCACCTAGAAATTTCGTTGACCCCCCCCCCCCCACTAATACCAGTTGACCGACCCCTACTATAAGCTTCCCCATGCATTTTCTAAGGATCACTATGTATCTTAAGTTGTTCTTTAGCGTCTTTTGAAGCTACAAATAATCTACATTTACACTATTGTGACTATTCAGTATGTTAACTTTGCAAATTACTCATTTTTTGCTGATGCATGGCATTACACTTCGCGTGACGGGACTGGGGTACTACCCAAAGAATGCTTACGCATTATTCAGTATATAACCTGAGGTCGGTCTGCCTTTGAGCGTGTTCGCACTGTGTTAACGTCTCTGATCAGATATATTGTGATATTACTAGAGTATAGTCATAGCACACTGACGTGGTTACTTTCACGTGCATTACTGAACAATGACCCATTATAACGTGTCACTGCTGCCAAAAATAATGTCGGAGATCTGCACGACGCCGCTAGAGCTGGTCAACGATAAATTGAAGGGAGCCTTTGAGGCTGAATGGTTACCCAGAAACATCGAAAGTATCAACTTTACTGTGCCGCCCCTGGCTCGAGGTGGTTTTTACGAAAGCCTACTCATTGCTTATTGGAATGTCTGACACAACGATCTGTCACTCGTGCAGCTGTGAAGAGACGATTGAGCACGTGTTGTGTTTTTGTGATCTCTATGACAATGAATGCGACGTTCTTCAGAGGGTGTTAAACCGATCAAATAACAGACCACTTTCAGAGACTAAGATTCTCGGACCATGGCCCCATGCGTCGCAGGCTTACAAAGCGACGCGGGCACTGCTATGTTTCATGAAAGCGACTGAGATCAATGGCTGATTATAGGCGTGATGTTATGGGCATCCGCATGTACTCACACCGATAGTACCTTCTTCCCTCCGTCTCCTTTCTTCCTTTAAACCTCTTCCCCTGTGTAGGGTAGCAAACCGGACGTGCGTCTGGTTGGCCTCCCTGCATTTCATTCCTTCCTTTTCATCCTCATCATTGGAAATATGGTTCAAGATGTTTATTTTGGAGATGCTGTTTTTATATCCCACGACCTTGTCACGCACGAATGTTTGGAGATTTTTAGCTCATATAAGTAATGGCCGCCTAACGACGACTACGTCGTCTCTGAAAAAATAATCTGAGAAGCATTGAGATCGGGCTTGTGGTTACTGATCCGTACCTTCTGACGAAACCCAAACGAATAAAACAATACATGCACTTTATTGTGTCCTTCATTCGTGTTTTGGTTACTTTGCGCTATCAGAAGTTATGGAAAAATAATGTAGTGGTCGTTTTTCCCATACCAAGGGAAGCATAATGCACAAAACGAAGCACAAGGAAAGTCACGGGCACATTTTTGAGCCGTCTGATAAACAACACAATCTTATAGAAGGTGAAAGCATCAGCTGCGCATCTGGCATCGAGATACATGCAATAGAACTGATAATTTTAATAAACTATTAGCGACACCAAATGTTCGTGTTCGAATATTCGAATATCCGGCTAACGAATTATTTAAACCAGATGTCCAGATTATCGGTTTCTTGAAATCCGGATAATATGTTTTCGAGACCGGAATCACTTCCGGATATCCGTCAAACTGGATAGCCGGTTTGACGAATATTTGCAAGCATTCGCATGCCACTGCATAGCTCTTTCGATTCCCGTTCGTTCGATATCCGTGTACGCATGGTTGGTAACTCTCCATGGGCTGGCTAAAGTTACGTGATGTCACGTGACTCTTCCACGTGGTCTGAAGTGCGCGAAGTGCGTACCGTCGGACACCTTGCTCTACACCCGATCGTTCGATATCCATGTAAGTGTGGTTGGGAATCACGCATGCGCTAGCGAAAGATACATAATGCCACGTGACGCCCTTTCCCACGTGATCCGAATATCCGGCTAACTGGTTATTTAAACGGCATGTCCTAATTACTGGCTTATTGAAATCCGGATAACCGGTTTTCGAGACCGGATTCACTTCGCGATATCAGTCAAACCGGCTATCCGGTTTGACGAATATCGCATTTGTGTACCACCACATAGTTCTTTCAATTCCCGTTTGTTCGTTATGCATGTCGGCATGATTCGTAATTAGGCCTTGGCTGCTATACTTTCGTAATGTCACGTGACTTTTCCACGTGGTCTGAAGTGCGCGAAGTGCATAGTATGGGAAACCTTGTTCGAAGCTCGATCGTTTGATATCCATGAGGGTATGGTTGGCAATCGCGCATGGGCTGGCGAAAGATAGTTGAGCTCACGTGACACCCTTTCCCACGTGATTTGACGTTTGGCGCGTGGGTACGATCGCATAGCTCTTTCGATGCCCGTTCATTCAATAGCCATGTCGGCATGGTTGGCAATTGCCGATGGGCTGGCTAAAATTACGTGATGTCACTTGACTCTTTCTGCGTGGTCTGACCAGCACGCATGGGTAGGCGGACTTTCTTCTTCTCGGGAATATACGGGTAGGCGTGGCGGAACAGACGGCTCATTTCTTCCGCAAAGATGGCAACGTTCTCGTTAGGTAGCCGCACTCGGGCGTCCAGCATAGCTTCGGCCCTTGCGGACGATGCTCGTAAAGGTGCGCAGGAAGCCGCTACGGAACAGTCCCATGTTGTCATGGTCAACTCCCGGTTCTAAAACCACGTTCTGGCGGCGCCTTCTAAGGCGAAGTATACATGTCGCAGCTTGTCGTCGGAGTCCCAGTTGTTGAAGGTCGCGATTCGTTCGTAGGTCTCCAGCCAGGATTCCCGGTCTTCAGTAGCTGCCCCATGGAAAGTCCGTCGGTCCCGAGGTTGTTGCAGGATAACGGGGGACGTTGAGGCCGCCATTGGGGTTGTCTTGGCCACGATCTTCTTTGTCGTCTCAGGTAGAAGTCGGTGCTCTGGGGGCAGTCCTTGCAGTCGGCGGCTAGCACGCTGGTCCTGGACGATGTTGGTTTTGTCGTCGGGCTTCGGGCTTGGATCGCGGTTTTGCGGGGGTGTGCACAAGCACCTCCACCAGATGGCACGTGGTGGTGACGTTGAAGAACATAGTAGCAATACTGTGAAATACAAAACTAACATTTATTGGGCGAACCTGTGCCCACAAGAACAGGCTTATAGCACAACCATAGCGGCGAACATGGTCGGCGATCGCCGAAAATTTGATTAGCGGGTCATGCGCGTCGGCTTTTATACAGCAGTCGTCGAATGTTCCAGAATAATCGCTGGGACCCGCGTGCCTTCCTCAAAGTTCTACATTATTCGCGTCGCGCACGCATGCAATCAGATTACGCAAGGTTCGCTCACAGACAGCCGATGGAACCATGGATAACATTCCAGAAACTTCCCACACATGCAAGCGCGTCCTGCGATAACATTTGTTGGGTGGTGCAAAAAAAATTATGGAGTTTTACGTGCCAAAACCACTTTCTGATTATGAGGGACGCCGTAGTGGAGGACTTCGGAAATCTCGGCCACCTGGGGTTCTTTCGCGTGCACTAAATCGAAGTACACGGGAGGAGGAGGAGGAAATAACTTTATTGGGTCCTGAGGAACCCCTCTCCACCCATTCTTGGTTTAGTGGTCGGCAGGGGTCGCGGGCCGCACCCACGTTGGGAAGGGAAGCCCGTGAGCCTCCATCCTTTCGTGAGCCCGCTGGATGGCCCGGAGCTGGGTCTGGTGGTCGTCGCTTCGCAGGGCGTCCGCCCAGTCGTCTTCTTTAGTGAACACGGTGCCGCTTAACGCGGAGCATTGCCAGAGCATATGCGCTAGCGAGCAGTACGATGCGCCACAATCCGGACATTGCGGCTCTACTTCTGGTGAATAACGACTCAGTCTGCCTCTCGAGGGGAACGACCCTGTCTGAAGCATTCTGAATATCGATGACTGTGGTCTGGTGAGTTTAGCGTGGGGCAGCGGGAAGGTTCTCCTCGACAGTTGATAGTGCGTTGTTATTTCGTTGAAGGTGAGCAGCGGGTCTCGGTGCTCCCCTCCCTCCCCGCCACTTCGCTCGCCACGATCGCCGCGGTGCGTGAGTCCTCGCGCGCGTCCGTGTGCCAACTCGTTGGCGTTGGGAAATTCGGGGTGCACGTCGGCCCCCATGTGGGCTGGAAACCATTTGACGATGTGATGATCCGCGGCTCCCTCGCTGCTGAGGACGGCCGCCGTTTCCCGCGATATTGAGCCCGGGGCGAATGCTCTGGCCGCCGATCGCGAACTGTGTAGACGTAAGGACGTTCGGGGTCCCTCATTGCTATGGCGGTTGCCACCTGTTCGGCCACTTCGGACGTTACCCCCTTGACCGATGCTGCGTTAATTATCGTGTCATCCCAGCGTATCGAGATGTCCGCGTACCGGTCGCTGCGCCCGTACTGGGCCGCGTCTACAAATGTCGCCAGTCCCGGGCAGTTGGCGGTCGATTTCAGCAGTGCTCGGGCCCTCGCCTTTCGGCGCCCCTCGTTGAATTGCGGGTGGACGTTTCTCGGAAGCGGCTCTACCTTGAATGTGCCCCTGACCGCCGCGCTGAGCGCGACGCTGCGTGCGTTGCACTCTGCCTCTGCATTTATCCCTGCTTGTTCTAGGATGCGTCTGCCGGCCCTGGTGGTCGACAGCCCCACAACCTGTGCCTTGGTCTGCGCTTCGATGATTTCGGATAGTGAATTGTGGACCCCTAACCGATCGAGCCGCTCCGTGCTTGTAGTGATCGGAAGACCTAGCACCCTTTTGATGCTCTTGCGCATCAGTGTCTCTATCTTAGTGTCTCTAGTACACGGGTGTTTTCGCATTTCGCACCCATCGAAATGCGGCCCCTGCGGCCGGAATCCGGTCCCGCGACCTCGTGCTCAGCAGCCCAACACCATAGCCACTGAGAAACCACGCTTGGTATCATCAAGTTAAAGGGTACATCGTTTTTACCGTGTAGTAATAGATATTCCTGAAAAAAAGTGTGTGTGTATGAGAGCAAATGACGTAACCAAAACTGAAAATTGTGGCTATTGACACGTGGTGTCCAGCAGTGCATGCAGAGGTCGTGCAATATTGCTACTCATGACCGTTTTGTGAGTAACCATAACCAAAGGTGGTTATAAATGAAATTCTGTGCTTTCATACTACAAATTGAATCTTTTCAAAAAGAAAAGATGAATATTTCGCAATTCGGAAACACATTCTCCCTCCCGTAGGAAGAAGATGATGATGATGAAGATGTGAAAAAACAAAGTAATGCCCTGCTATAGTGCTGTAACAGGCAACAGTGCGACTTTTCCTCTCACAATATCTCATTGTTATAGGCATTAGAGATAATTTGCTTGTATTTCTGCGGAATGGTGCATTCGTCTAGTCACAACGCGCAATGTACAATCAATGGTCGAAGCTTTGGATGCGCAGGAGGTGTCTCAATCACAAACTGACTGCCATGTACTAGTTGAACATATTATAGATGCGAACTAGAAGTCGTTAATGCCTTCGATACTTGGTCTTTTGTGGTACACCCACTCAATATTTGTGGTTTGCTGGGTCCAGTTCTTGGCATATAATGATTTAACTTAAGAACTTGATATATATAATTCATTCAAAAATTTGCTGATGTCAAACATCCTCTTCAGCCAATAAATAATTCTGTTGGTTGAAAGTTTTCATTTAATGCTGTTCTTCCATCAGCAAAACCTGAAAGCACAGAAGCAGGAAATTGTATGTTAAATTTAAAATTTTTCAGCTTTATTTCATCAACAAATATAGAGTCATCAGTGCCTGAGGTCTAAAAATCTGTCACTGATGGGAATGGATTCAACTATCAGTGCATACAGTCTGCCAAGTATGATGGAGAACACCGTGTTTGAGTTCAGCGCCGGTAGTTTTCCTTGCTTCTGCTGTGTAACAGGAAGAGTTTCATAAGAGGTTTTCTTCATTGCAGCTATTATCAGCAGTGGGCGAGGTTGTGGACTTGCTTATTTACAGGAATGTCACTGTTTGAACACAAGGTTAAGCATTTCTTTTTAAATTAATGCAAATTGTACTTCAAAAATACCTAGCCAATTTAGAAATTTACTTGGTGCAAATTCTCCCTGACTTAGAACGATAAAAAAAGGAACATACTACATGACCACATATGTACCGGAATTGTCAGCAAAAATTTAGGCTTGTGTTTTTCTGTGCGATGTTATTGCGCCATCCATGCATATTAACTGATTTTAGGAGTGTAGGTCTAAGTTATAAACTTATTGTGGAATCAGGCAGCATCTTCTGACCATGATTCTTTTTACTGTTTCTTTTGATTCAGAGCTATTAATAATTGCAGCCGCAACACCGGAACGGGATATACACAGCTATTATGGTTATATTGGGTCACGCCTGCCCGCAACAAGGACCATGCAAGTGGTGACTCTCTACTGGACATTTAAATTGCTTGGTGGGGATACCAATCACTCCAGAAAGCTTGCCAGGGGCCGTATTCTGTAGCGGTTCCTTTGGGAACCGGTTCCTTTTGGCTGTTTCGTCTGGATTACGTAACTCGGAGAAAGAGTGGAACGGGGCGGCGTGAGGGGAACCAATCAACGAGCGGCGGTCTGCCGGACGATCGCGTCATCATTTTTGTTTGTACTTGGGGGACGATATAGCAATTGAAGGATGTTGCTGGTTTGATAAAAAAATATTGGTTTGTATAAAACACTTGCAAATATATTTTCAGTAATAAATGTGAGCTTGCGGCGCAGACCGCTACTGGGAGTTGTAAGTTTATTTGTGTTGTTTTCTTATTTAGTCGCTAGGTGGTGTGCCATACGTTATGCAAACAAGTTGCCTCGCTTTGTTTACGTTTTGGACTTGCCAGTTTGCGCGCCGCGGATCCAAAACGATGTCCTCGCAGAAGGTTAGGCGGCTGGGTCCTCATGTTTCAGCGAGGCAACGCGATATACTCGTGTCATTTGTTGAAGAGCACTCCTACCTTGCGAAGGCGTCGTGTGTGCTGGGTCAACAGCTGACGGCGGCGCGCAAGGAGGAGCTCTGGCAGCAAGTGACTGCCTTGCTGAACGCTGAGGGCCCGGCAGTGAAAACTGCAGCCCAATGGTGCGGCGTGTGGAAGAAAGACGTGTATAACTCCTGCCGTGATGCAGCCAGGTAAGTTCACTCGCTGACGGAGCTTTTGCGCACCATATTCTAACAAACGTGTTAATCACAGAGGAACCGGAGGAGGCAGCCTGCCCGGACCGCGAGGGCGGGCGAGCGCCATCGGAGTCTGCCCGCCGTTCTTTGAGCCCGACGAAGAGGTGAACATCAGGCGCATGGGTTTCAATAGGTCAACGCCAAGTCGACGTGCTGTCGCGTTTCGCTCAGTCACCGCCGTTATGGCTGATGTGTGGTCGCGCGCTAGTGTTGCCGATCAGAAGATGGCCCGAGCTTGAGCGGAAATCGTCAAGCTATTTACTATCGCTTGCGTCAAGTAAGGTCGACATTTTTGTTAAATACCTTTCATCAGTATTTCAGTCTACTCATTCAAACATTAGTGCGGTTAATAGAGTTGATTTTCCGGTCGGAGCCGGCGAAATGTCTGAGGTTGTATTTAGTGTGACGAGCATCGAGCGATTATTACAGAGTTTGAAACGAACAAAAGTGTGTGGTCCGGATGATATCCCTACATCATTCCTTATAAATTGCTCGAGCATCTTTGTACTTCTGTCGCTTATTTCAAAATTTCTTAAATAACAGCGTTAATCCTGGTGATTGGAAACTAGCGCGAGTGGTGCCAATTCATAAGAGTGGACAGAGGAACAGAGTTGAGAATTACGGACCAGTATCCTTAACTAGCATTTTATGTATGTAAGGTTATGGCACATGTGTATACCTGCATCATGTCTCATCTTGATAACAATAACCTTCTTCATCCTAGTCAGCATGGGTTTCGGCAGGGTTTTTCGTGTACGGCACAATTGCTTGCATTCACTCATGAGCTAGTCTCAGCAGTCGACAAGAAACAAATTGTTGATTGTATATTTCTGTATTTCAAAAAAGCTTCTGACGTCGTTACGCATAGTCTACTGATCGCTAAACTATGACTTTACAAATTGGATTAGAAGGCTATCGCATGGATTGCCGAGTATCTTCGCTCAAATCAGATGTCTGTGGCTCTCAACGGATGTTCCTCTGAATACGTACCTGTGACTTCTGGGGTACCCCAGAAGTCGCATTCATGGCACCACTTTGCGCATTACATCATCATTTACAGCATGGTTTCCAAAAAGGATTTTCTTGCGAAACCTAACTACTAGAATTCACGTCAGACTTACACTTTCATATGAACAGTAATAAACAAATTGACTGCATCTTTTTGGATTTCTCGAAAGCATTCGATCGTGTAGCCCATAGTCACCTGATATCAAAGCTCTCAGAAATTAAACTAAACTTACTAACCCTATCATAAATTAGTAATTTTCGTACTAATCGCGAACAGTTCACTGTTGTTGCAAACTTTTCCTCTGGCCTCGCTGACGTTACCTCTGGTGTACCTCAAGGCAGTGTACTTGGGCCTCTTCTCTTTTTAATTTACATTAATGACTTGCCGAACAATATATCGTCTTCTATACGATTATTATTTCACAGATTTGTTCACACAGTTGGCCTAACCTTATCAAACCTGAAAGAAGCATCCTCAACGTCACAACGACTGAACAATCAGTTCAGCTACACCCGAATTTATGGCAACACACATGCTTTTAATTTTTCAACTTTGCCCCGTGTGGTCCGTTTATGGAACGCACTACCAGATACCATTGCATGCCAATCTAAACACACTGCATTTCGCAATCTGCTAAGCAATCAATATGCCGTTTCAACCGTCTAAACACGTCATGTCTTTTGTAATTTACTTTCATTTTTTTCTACAAGTTAAAGAATTTCAGCCCTCCCAATTTTTTTACAATACTTACTACTGTATAACATGTAGAAACGTTTACAATGTTATTATGCTATTATGTTGTTGTTTACCATTTATTGTTATTGCTCTACATAATGTATTTGCGAATGTATTAATTTTCCATGTTCTGTGTGCACTCCTTTCATTATGCTGATGTTTATTTTTTTCCCGATTCCATACTAATATGTTACCGTGTTTCTCTCTTACACTCTGCCTTCTCGAAGGCATGTAAGGTACACGTAAATAAATAAATAAATATTTAGAATGTTTGCAGATGACTGTACAGTATGTAAGGTCATCAACAGTGATTCTGACCAACAAGCACTACAACATGATTTGGATTTGATTGCCACATGGTGTGAAAAATGGAAAATGTCACTGAATGAGCAAAAGAGTGTCCACGTCACTCTTACCGGGAAGCGCTCATATGACAGCAATCGTAACACTATAAATAATGCTACTCTTGAACAAGTGTCAGAATATAAATACCTAGGTGTATTTTTTTCTGCTGATCTAAGGTGGAACAGACACGTTACTCATGTTAGGAACAAGGCTGTCGGAGCATTAGGTTTCTTGAAACGTAACTTTAGTAGCTTGCCACAGAAACTTAGGGAGCAACTGTATTTCACACATGTGCGCAGTACACTAGAGTATGCGTGTGTTTGCTGGGATCCATATACTACAGAACTTGTAGATAAACGAGAAAAAGTGCAGAACAGGGCAGTTCGGTTTGTCCTTGGCAATTATGACAGGATGCTTAGCATGACAGAAAGCAAAAAAGTGTTAAATTGGCATCTTCTTGAACACCGTCGCCGAAACCTCAGATTAAAATTTCTTCATAACATATACCCCTCTAATACGGGGATAGCCAGGTAATTGTATTTTCAGCCGCCCACGTTTCTAAAAGGCGAGATCACAAATTAAAAATATGCGAGATTCCTTTTGACCCTCTATTGCATGAATTATGAAAAGTCATTTTTTCAGCTTTCATTATTGATTGAATGAACAAACACGACTGTAATAATAAAGATAAAGCTTTGTGCCAAATATGGCACACCATGAAGATGGCTGAGCGCTCTTGCTGCCATGGGCGGAAAACAAAGCTTCACGGACGGTGGTCTTTTTAGTGCAATGTGGGGAATGAAATGAAACAGTTGTTTGCTGCGTTCAGGCACAGATGAATGTTGCACTTCCTCTATCTTACCAATGACTTCTTTGTGCAAGGTTGCCGCTTACATCTTTGTTTCTTCTCGTCAAATTCTGGCCAGTGGCCGACTTGGTCAGATCGGTCGTCTTTGGGTGGCATTGCGGCCGCTGGTCCCTGTGCTTTTTTGACTTGAACCTGGAATTCGATGTGCTGACTAGAAGTCCTTCCTGGTCGTTAGTTGGGTAGGCACTTGTTATGCGAGGTAAGGCATTCTGCAATTTCTGCTTTTAAATGAGCCAGCGGTAGTACTTGTCTCCTCCTAAGCTGCTCCTGCACCCTCCTGTACAATACCCATGCTGTTACTACCGATAAATCTAGCATAGGCGTAAAAATTCGAAAGTGCCATTTCTTCGACCTCTGATATGTATGCAGTAAAGTCCAAACAGTGAGTGCAGCAGGTCAACACAGTAGGTTTCGTGTGTGCTGGGTCTGTTATGGACCTTTACTACGCTGGGGCAATCAATTTCGCGAGACACCTTGGCGGAGGTAAACCAGCGCTTAGTCTTTTGGACTGGATCTCTCCCAACAAAGCTCGACAGAAATGTCACGGCACGGTTATCGCATCAATGCACACACGATAACTCCACGTCATCTATCGCGCTTGTGAGTGCCTCTGAAGCAACACGTCCTTTACATTTCAGTGCCTTTTCGCTTTTCAGGCGGCTGTTTGGTAGACAATTCGCCCTTACTGTACTGATCGTCAAAATTCCATCTTGTGATAGAGTGACCTGCAACTTCGGGCTATTGAACAGATGGCAGCACGTTACCATATTTTGTATTTCAAGTTCATACTGTGCCAAATATGGCGCACACCGATTTCGGTTTCTCTGCTGTAGTTGCAGGCAAAATTGAGAAAACTAGCAACTGCCTTGAATTGACGAGACCAAAAAATATGCCAAAATAATTTTTCTGTTTCTGCGGTCGAAATTTTCAGAGAAAAAAAAAACCAATTGCTCGTGTTTGCCCCCTCAGAGTTTCACGTCGCATCCCAAAATCTACTTCACCTCTGTTTTGCGTATCGCTCAAGAGATGGCAGCATTTGCCCATAATAAGTGCACATAACTATGAGATTTACTCTGATGGTATCACATTCTCAACTGGGAATCTCAAACGCGCAAAAAAGAATGGTAACTGGTATGTGCCAAATATGGGACGCCATGCAATAGAGGTTTAAAAGCGACGCTTTCCGCTACTCTTTCTATGTTCGTGCTATAAGGGATTGAAATACTAATAAATGATTGAAAATAATAAATGATGATGAACTAATAATAAATGATTTTGTTTATATTGTGTTATAGCGTAGTTGCACCTTGTTAAGCAGCAATTACGAGCATTATGTGAAATCATGCGTGCAAGAAATGCAATGTTGAAGCAACTCTTGAGTTTAAACAAAGCAGTAGGAAGCATGAGTGTCTGCTATTTAAAGAAATCCTGCTCCAAAAAGTGCTTGGCATGTCTCGCTTGTTGCTATACGTTTCAATATGTGCTATACAGATTGCTCTGAACGACATTTCAGTTGCTGTGTAACTTGTGCTGTGCTTGTGTGTCGCACATGAACAGACACCTTCAGCTTTGGAACAATGCATACTGCACAGTAAAATAGGCATTGCAAAGCAATATTCAACAATGCAAGATTGGTTGCCATTCACCTCGGAAATAACCTTTATTTAAAGAAAATTCCTTGGCAAGACAATATTCAAAAGCACAGTGAACAAAGCAAAGGAGTAACATAATGACACATGGTTATTTGTCACTGCATGTGTATCTGTCATGCTCAACATAGACAAATCATGTGCTTTTCACTACCGCAGTATGCAGCATACTACGATTAGCCACATGTGAGCACACGCAATGTGTTATGTTGAAGTGCACGGCCTATTTACTTCATGAAAAGAAAAATAAAACATGTTACACCAGCACATGTCTCCGCCTCATTTGCCAGCGAATGCGCCGGCGCACACTTTGCAGGTAGGCAATGCGCAAATTTCTGGGCAGCCGAAACACACCAACTATGGATTCGCGCACCGCACGGCCTCTTTGAAACAAAGCTTGAGAAGGCTGTACAGGGTGCGCCTGCGGCGGCACCTGTACTTGAAGCGGCACTTGTGTCTGGGCTGGCCCCTGTGCGCTGTCGTCATCTGGGTCATCTGGCAGAGGCACGCCTGCTGCAAGGCAGAGGTTATGCAGCGCTGCACAAGCTGCAACAATAGTGGCTGCTTTCCGAGGCGAGTAGTGGAGCACCCGATACCTCTGCAGGCATCGGAAGCGGCTCTTGACGACTCCTATGCACCGCTCAACGGCATTTCGCATTGATGCGTGTGCCTCATTATAGCGCCCCTCTGCCGTGAGGCGATTTGGGTGACCAGGCACAGGAGTCATGATCCATGGCTCTAGCGGGTACCCAGAGTCCCCTGTAAAGTGTTGCATGTCAGTGAACGAAATGGATACATTAAGGCACAATGCAAGAACACAGTCCACGCCAGGGCCCTTTTACAACAGGAGCGGGTCTTGGATTTATTGTTGCAATATCTATCAAACATTGACCTTCCCGGAAAGTTGTAAAGAAAGTTCAACTCATTTTAAAGAACAGCCCAATTTCACCTGTTGTCTTAGCTGCAAATCTCGTTCTCAGGTTAAGTTGGACATGTAATATTTATTTCATACTCGTGGTTTTCTGCTCTGTTCATCCCATTTGCCCCTCCCTAAATGTACATCTTCCACTAAAACTTATTAGCTCTTCTCTCTTCAGAAGTGTTATTTTATAAAACACTTCTAAGGTCTACTCTCGAATATGCTGCCAGTATCTGGGATCCTTGCTCTACCTTTCGTACCTCTTCTCATGAAGGTACCCAAAATCGAGCTACCCGTTTGATCCTTTCTAATCACTCCAGCACCACATGTCGCTGTAACAAAAAAAATCGCACACATTGCGACGCAAAGCAAAATAGCGCAACTTGCACCATTCTACAATATATACTACACCGATCACTAACGTCGATGCCGAAAGTTTCACGCACACGCTTATTCCTTTGTTCCAAGGACAGGGACCAGGTCCCCGAGTCAATTGTCACGAACCCTTTTCTACTATACTTGAAAGCTGCCATTTCGACGTGTTCTGTAGAATTCCACCCCTGCCTGTAGCGCTCCACATGGCATTCAGTGTATTGAAATTAATAAATAAACAGCATAACGTGTCAGCTGTTGTATACATGCTGGTATATATATCTGCCTTTTAAGAGAGGCTTGTTTCTCTCGATAGTCGCTGCAGGTTCATTAGGTACTGCTGCAATCACAACACATTTCTAGCAAATAACGCTTTCTTGAAGCTTGCTAGGATGCAAAACTATTTGACTGTGTATGTTTTACATGTGGAAGAAGCACTGCTACTTCAGGTGCACTTACCAAGCAAGACTTCTCCATGAAGTAACAGGCCACGAGTGAGGCGGCGGCGGCGGCGAAATGCAGAATGCCTCCAGATGAAAGAATCGTGGCACGATCCCGGAAACCGTGGGTCAATTTCCAGGATATTCAGCTTCGCGTCGCACACCTCATAAGGGAAAGCAAAGAGAAGGTGTCAGTGCCACTGCAACAAATATCTGGCACAACCTTTTGCTTACAACACTACTTGCCAATCAGTTACTGTTCAGTCAGTGAACACAATTACAGAAAAGGAGATATCAACATACGCAGTAGGCAGTTGAACTAATGATCAGCATGATAACAATGTCATCTTAACCTACAAATGCAATGTTGGCATGTGTTCACATGCTCATGTATGGCATACGGTAACAACACAATGTGCAAAATAATTCCTTTGGTTTCTTCCGTCCATATTGTATAAGATTCTGCTAAAGATTGCCACCTGTGTTTTTCCTTTGTTTTTTTTTTTCAGACAAAGTGCCTATTACAAGGGAAAGAACGCGGAAACAGCATGTGCCGTATTGACAGCTAGAGCAAATGGGTGTCCACACATTCTCATTCTCCCTCACACCATTTTCATTGATGGGATGCTCGTTTTCGCGTTTACAGTCTGTTGGCCACAATGCTTTAGTTTTACGTCGAATAAGAATCACAAGGGCTCGTCTTCTGTTAGGATCGCTCGCAGACGAAGACTCCCTTCACTGCTACGGCGTCTATTCCGGTTTAAGTCGCGCGTAATGTGTTTACATTGTAGCATCGAAATGGCTATTCAACTGTGATTGGAGAGCACTGAAAAAGTGCGGCCGTGTTCTATGCAAAGATCAAAGTCATCATTACACATACAACACAGACGCTACTTTCTCTAATAGGAACGCAAGTATTACCGGCAATTGATGAAAAATAACGAAACGAAGTTTTTTACAACGTGCACTCGCGCAAACACATATCGAAAGTATTTGTCAATGAACAATACTCACGACCATGCAGTTGAGGGTGTAATACCCTTTACGGCTCCAGTACGATTCCGTTTCGCCGGGGCCGAGCTTCTTAGGGCGAACGATGGCTATCAGACTCCCGTCCACACATCCTAGAACTCCTGGAATTTTTCCACGGCTAAGAAAGCCTTCCGTGACGGCGGCTTTCTGTTGCGCCGTGGATGGGAATCTAACCCATCCTTTTTCCTTGCCCACAACCGTAATGGCCTTGGCGACGGCTGTAATGATCCGGCTGACCGAAGGCTACGACAGTGCAATCGCTTCTTCATTCCCGACGCACTGTTGAAAGCTCCCGGTGGCAAAAAACCGCAGCGCGCACAGCACTTTCATCATGGTGTCGACACCACGCAATCTTTGAGGTCCGAGATGTCCTTCCAGCTCATCGCAAAGACGTCACACTATGTCTTTGGAGAGCCTAAAATGCCTTCGAAACTCTTCTTCGGCCATGCCGTACGCGTCGCGTCGTTGCCTCTCGTCGCGTCGTTGTCTTTCGGCACTCGCCAGCAGCACAACCAAGGGAGCCGCCATTGCCGTCTCTGTCTCGTCTCGTCTAGGTGCCGGCTCGTCAGCTGGCGCGAGATTAGCCGGCAGCCGCGGTTGCCCTAGCAACCCTCGGCATCATGCTCGCCCCCGCGCGCGACTCTCAAACGAACCACTTCTCCGCGGTTCCGCTCCTAGCAGGGAACCGGTTCCTTTCCAGATGATTGGCAACCTGCGTGACGTCATCAAAATTTGTCGTCCCGCCCACCAGGGATGACGACATCGAAGCGCCGACCAATGGCAACAGCCAAAAGGAACCGGTTCCCAAAGGAACCGCTACAGAATACGGCCCCAGGAGTCACTCCTGAGTGAGCTTGTAGAACATGTTTTGACTGCTGATTCCTTTAACTGCTGGTCGCCTAACGAAGGACAAATATGGTTTTTGGAGGGTCTTCAGATCTACTGTCATCTTGATTCCTGGGAATTCTTTTTTTTTTAGGGAAGCCTCAATGTGTCACCACCAGACCTTTCTACATGCATGCAGTCACAGGACTTTTTTATGTTCTCTAAAGGTTGCCTTGATCCCAGGAGTGCATAAATCGACTATGTATTATACTATTTTTGTCTGCGTTTCTATTATGCTTGCTGGAAACAGGAAATATGCATTTTACTTTATATTTGATGCTCGTATTTTACAAATAGTATTCGTATTCAAATCAGTTTCAAATATTCAATTCTATTATAAAACTTTATTGTTCAAAAACTTTTGGGTATAGTCATATTTTATTGCCGATTGCATCCACTTCTGATGTCATAGTTGCTATGACAGCGCAGTTGAACCTACATCACCTTCTCTTGTGTGCTCAGGTTCTCACTGATGCTGATGGTGTTCGTCAACTACGGTGGGGGCAAGTATTGGTTCTTCCACCACAGTCCATGGAACGGGATCACCTTTGCCGACCTAGTCTTCCCATGGTCAGGGCTGATGCTAAGTTTCGGTTTTCGCGATGAATAGCGCTTTTGAATCTTGCCGATTTTCTGCCTATTCCTCGGACCCCCTCCCCCGTCACACTTTGCGACTCGGGACGGGCTCCTGCATTTTAAGGTGCCTTTTTTTGTGAAGGTGCCTCACCTTGTTTACTGAAGGTAAACAGAGAGTGCAGCAGAGCTCTTCTCCGATTACGATGTACAGTCTGTTTCACACTTAGGGGAAAACTCGGAGCGCATTGCATCGGCGATGCGGCGAGCGCTGGAGTCAGGCGGCGGAAGCAGTTCGCGCAGGCGCAGACGCTCTAGGGGCGGAGTCGTGATCTGCGTCGTCTGCTACGGCGGCGCGCGCTGGCCGCATTTGTCGGGAAGAGTGCTACGGTCAGAGGCAGTGCGCGTATTCCATTGTTACTGCGCGAACTGAGCCGATATTCCTTATTAAGCGTTGTGCGACGCCAAACTCTGAGCTTTCATTGGCCACATTCGGGTTCTACAAACTTCTTTTGACGGTGTGCTTCTTTCGTTCTTTCGGAAGGCCGTGATACTTAGTGCGTGCACGTATATTTCTTCGCTGTGTGTGTTACCGTAGCACGCAGCGACAAGGAAGGGACACCGAACTGTGTGCGTAACGTGCTCGGTCTTCATTTGACGCGAAAGGAAAACAAAATACTCAATATAATTAATATGCGAGTCGAACACGATGAAACAAACGGATACGAATAAAAGAATGCTTTAGGTTAAGGCATTGAGCTGAAAGTGTTTCTTCTCGACAATAGTTCATTACACGAAACAGGCTTTGCCAGCTGACGAGGAAATCCACGCGTCACGCTCCGAACATCACTTTGTATCTCGTCATGTCTCCAGCGGCAGCGATGACAGCGCTCATTCTGGAGGGCAGTGAGTTGCAAATTGAGTCGCTAAGTCATGTGTTCATTCGCAGCACGTCCCACTGGCTGACGATGGTCGACTTTGGGGTGATTTGCTCTTTAAACTTCTGAAGATAAAAAAGCAAATGACCTTGAAAAGTCAATGCAGCGTCATCTCCTTCCGTCGCTCATTGGTGATCGAAGAAGGGTGCGGCTCTCTACAGATACAGGAAGGTTTTCAAGATTCAAAATTGATCTGAATAAAGCTGACGCTTGTCCGTCTTAATTCAGTCCAGCTTTTTCATCTGACAAGAACGGTGCTAAATCGATAGTCTTGTTCACATGGCCCGTGTACTGTAGAAAGAACAAGTGAAGATTATTGAACTGTGTTCTAGGAACTATATATACTCAAAAGAAGTTATCAGAGATGACAGGACGGTCGCTTAAAGCTGTGAATAGGATATTGCAGGCCTACCAGAAAGAAGGGCGCATCAAAGATGCACCTCGCGAACGTCCACCAAGGCCGAGCCTGTCTTGTGTTATGAACTATTGTCGAGAAGAAACACTTTCAGCTCAATGCCTTAACCTAAAGCATTATTTTATTCTTATCCGTTTGTTTCATCGTGTTAGACTTGCATATTAATTATATTGAGCGTTTTGTTTTCCTTTCGCGTCAAATAAAGACCAAGCACGTTGTGCGCAAAGTTCGGTGTCCCTTTCTTGTCGCTGTGTGTTACGGTAACACACACAGCGAAGGAATATATGTGCACGCACTAAGTACCACGGCCTTTCGAAAGAACGAAAGAAGCATGCCGTCAGAAGAAGTTTGTAGAACCCGAATGTGGCCAATGAAAGCTCAGAGTCTGGCGTCGCACAACGCTTAATAAGGAATATCGGCTCAGTTCCCGCAGTAACAACGGAATACGCGCACTGCCTCTGACCGTAGCACTCTTCACGACAACGCGGCCGGCGCGCGCCGCCGTAGCAGACGACGCAGGTCATGACTCCGCCCCTATAGCGTCTGCGCCTGCGCGAGCTGCTTCCGTCGCGCGACTCCAGCGCTCACCGCATCGCCGATGCAATGCGCTCCGAGTTTTCCCCTAAGTGTGAAACAGGCTGTACAAGGCAGGGGTGAACAAAGTTCACATCTGCCTAAATGTTGTTTATTTTTATCACGTGTCACCTATGTTAACATCCTGAAACAATTCAACCAAGAGGACCGTAAGTGCGCATGACCTCTTGTAGGTATTGTTATCCTTTCCTGTGATTTTTTCTAGGTGCCTGATGGGCTATAATCGCACCTTTGCACAATTTGTTTGGTCTGTTATGCCGCTATATTTTTGCTTTAATAGTAATCTGGCACGTTGCTCACTATAAATCAGCGCAAATGTCAATGTTGGCCTATATGTTGCTTTTCTAGTTCAGTCCTTGCTCTGATTTTGTGTGCTTTATTTTCTGTACTAGTGACGAACTCAGCACACTAGTTCATTCTGTTAAATTTTACGTACCAGTATAGCTTGTCAAGACATTTTGCTTTGTCTGCATGTACCTGGAAGCATTGATGGCTCCTCTCTTTCTATGAATTGACTAAGATAGCCACCAGATTATGAGAAAAGGTGGTGCGAATGACGTTTAAAAGAAGGGCTTTTGCATAGTGTATCCGGATTTTCAAAAAACTTTCTTCCCAGGTTATAAATTTTTCTTGTATTTGCATGAGATGAATACAGAAGCTTGCAACCTCAGAGTGTGATTTCGCAGCTAGTGTTAACCAAAATCATGTTCTTATTGATTAGAATAGAAGTGGAATCTGGTAACTTGAATCATTATTAAGCTTGTAGCATTAATGTAACTTAACATGCCTGCTCAGAAAGTTCTGAATATGCAAGAATTGCAACGCACTCTTTTTTAATTCAAATTGAAGTTACTTTTGAAGCGCCAAAAATTTGTGTCAATTCATTGAGAGATGTGGTTGAGGCTTTAGATTAATTTTAATCAGCTGGGCCTCTTTAATGAGAGCCTAAATATAAGTGCACGTGAAAGTTATTTTTTTTTTCACTCTGGCCCTATTGGATTACAGCCACCGTGGGTGGGAATCAAACTTGCAACTTCATGCTTAGTAACAAAACACAGTACTGTAATCTGCACTGCAGCACAGAAGACCGTAAAACTGCTATCCCATGGGTTCACACTTATTTGATCCTAATACAGTGGCTTAGTTTCTGTTAACCAGTCACTGTACTAGAATGAATAACTACAATATAATTTTCACAGTGGTAACTGTTATGGGCTCACTCCCATTGTTGTTTTGATGTCTTCCACTGGTGCTGGTGTCCACCGGCATCTGTTGCAGGAATCCAAAAATACTTTGCGAGAACCTTGTAAAGAAAAAAAAAATGGGCTGTGCCCCAAGTGGCTTTCAACTCCAGCACCACAGAATAGCAATCGGAGGTTTAGCTCTCATCCACACCACTTTCTTGCATGCCATTTATTGTGTCGAGTGTAATGCTGTAAGTGAGAACTGCATAGGCATTAGCCAACACATGACGCATTAATGACCTTAAAAGGAACTATAAAATAAAATTTGTACACCTTGCAACATGAAAAACTACAATCATTTTTCACCTAAGAATGTGGCAATGACACACGACTGACGAAGAGGTGAACCAGTCTGGTTGAACTTTTTTGATATTGTAGACGTCCTTCAAGCGAACAATCGTTAAGGTGCCAATGCTACTGTATCGTGCGCGTCTGAGCAAGACGACACACACAGTGGTTGGGCATCAAAAAACTGCCCGTCTCTTTATTATGTTTGCTTTTATATCTTCGTGTGAGAGGGTTCCGCATGCGCAGAAGTAGTTAGGGGAAAGAAGGATGCGCTGCTATCAGCTTGTCTGCTTACATGGTAGCCAAGTATTATACGCCTCCTTTCCCTTAACGAAAAAAAAGCAGGACTTTATGACCAGAAGGCAAGAAAGAATAGCTAGGAGACTTAACTGAAATTCGCATCGTATTGCAGCCATTGAGGCTTGTTGCGCTGACGGGTCGACCTGCAGGGCTCTGCTTCCGATGCGTGCACTTTGGGGAAGACCTGTATGTTGGCTTGCCGATGACCAGTGAACCCGGGTTCACTTTAGCCTTGTTCTGTAGGTTCCCGTCTTTCGTTTTGTAAGCTACTATTTTCAGCGTTGCCGTTGTCGCAATCTTCGTCTACCCTGCGGTATTCTTCCCGCGTTTGAAGCAGGTGTTGTCTGTTCCGCCTTAGAAGCCTTCCATCCTCTGTCTCCACAATGTGGGACCACAGAGCCACTTCTTGAAGCACTCTTGCCTTACGTGACCAGTTGTCTATGCGTACCGTGTCTCCTTGCTGCAAAGGGTGCAGCGTTTTGCCCCTGGCGTGCTGTTGATGCTTGAGTATTGGGCATCCCAGCTCAGTGTTGTATTCCGGAACGCTGGTACGCAGGCGCCGTCCCTGTAACAGTTGGGCAGGTGACACACGACAGACCAGTACAGACATACAATCAGTGGCATGGTGTTAGGCTGCTGAGCACGAGGTCGCGGGATCGAATACCGGCCATGGTGGCCGCATTTCGATGGAGGCAAAATGCGAAAACACCCGTGTACTTAGATTTAGGTGCACGTTAAGAACCCCAGGTGGTCGAAATTTCCGGAGTCCTCCACTACGACGTGCCTCATAATCAGAAAGTGGTTTTGGCACGTAAAACCCCATAATTTAGTTTTCACAGACATAAGATAAGACAAGAGTCCTAACCAAAAATCGTCGCAAAATTCAGTGGTCTTTTTTACAATGCGCTTAACTATCTGTACCCCCTTTTCAGCAAGGCCATTTGATCTCAGAAGTCGCGGGCTTGATGTATTGTGCTCAAAATCATCTGGCCTTGCGAAGTCGGCAAGCTTTCTGGATGCAAATTGAGGCCCGTTATCTGTAAATACTTGCACAGGGATCCTGCAGCGCGCGTATATCGCGGATGTTTTTTTGTACCACCTCATGGGCCGTCATTGTAGACAACTTTTCCACTTCAGGAAAGCTGGAGTGCGCATCGAACACTACTAGATGCTCTTCCCCGGCAAAATGGAATATGTCATTGCCTACTCTTCACCACGGCATACTAGGTGTCGGACGCAAAATAAGGCATTCGGACTGCTGCTTGTACGCATATTTTTGGCATGCGTTGCATGAATGAACCATTGATTCAATGTTACTGTCTAGTCCAGGCCAAAAAATAAGTGCGCGCGCTCTTGCCTTGCACTTATTCATACCCAGATGACCGGCTGTACCTTTGTTAGCGTTTCGCTCCTCATGGATTTGGGTATGAGAATTTTGCATCCTTTCCGCAGTATTCTGTGAATGACAGCTCAGCCGTAAACGGACGTAATTCCTCTTGAACCGTTGTTCCACGCGATAGTTGATGCATTGCAGTACTCAGATAGGGATCCGATAGTGTTTCGTCCTGAAGGCGACGTTTTGTCGATGGGGTTATCATGTACGAGACGACACGAACTGCATGAACCTCGATGTCCTCCATTGCTTCCGGGTTTGGTGAGAAGGCGGGCGCACGGGAGAACATGTCAGCCAGGAGCAGGTCCTTTCCAGGAACGAACTGCAAGTCATAATTGTATTTTAGAAGGCGAACAAAGAAACGCTGTAGCCGGGGTGGCATTTCTCCGATGTATTCTTTTGCGATGGCAAACAACGGTCGGTGGTCTATCTCTATGAGGGTCTTGCAGCCATAAGTGAACTGGTGAAATTTTCAGCAGGCGAACACTATGCCAAGCGTTTCTTTCTCGATTTGCAAATATCGCGTTTCGTTATCAGTTGGCGTTCGCGAGGCGTACATCGCTGGGCGCCATTCATTCTGGTGTTTTTGCAATAGCGACGCGCCAATACCAATGGCTGACGCGTCTGCGGAGATCTTTGTTTCTTTAGTTTCATCAAAAAAAGCCAGGAGCGGCGGCGATGTTAATGCCTCGCAGGCGTCTTGCCACTCGCGCCCATGGGCTGTAGTCCACTAAAAAACCGTATCGTCCTTGACGAGGCTTCGCAGCAACGCCGTTTTATTGCTTAAGCTGGGTACATACTATCGGAAATAGTTGATGACACCCGTCATTTTTCTCACGGCATTTTTGTCTTCCGGCGCGGGCATGGCTCGGACGCCTTCAGTCAACTCGGGGCTTAGGCGCACGCCACCTTCATTGATTATGTCGCCTAGAAATGTTATCGCCTTCATACCAAACACACATTTTTCAGGATTAAACGCGAGTCCTGCTTTTTCTGGCTTTTCTAGCGCGGCACGCAAACGTTGGTCATGCTGGGTTTTGTCAGCATCCCTAATGAGGACGTCGTCGACGTAAACGCGTACTACTGGGATACCTTCAAAGATCTCAGTCGGTGTCTTTGAAAGGCCTCACTGGCAGACGAAATGCCGAACGATAGCCTTTGGAACCGATAGCGCCCGAAGGGAGTGGCGAACGTGCAGACGCGTGATGTAGCTTCGTCAAGGGGTGTCTGATGAAAACCAGAGTTAGCATCCAGTCGCGAAAAAAATCAAGCACCTGAGAGCTCACTTTCTATATCTTCGCGGGTAGGCATCGGGTAGTGCTCACGTAATATATTTTTGTTTACTTCTCTAGGGTCCATGCATTCTCGGAGAGCGCCGTTCTTTTTTCTTACCACAACCAGAGGACTTACCTATTCGGTGGGTTGTTCTACTTTGACGATGATGGACGCCTTCTCCATGCGTGCCAATGGTTGCTTCAGTGCCAAAGGTACTTTCCGAGCAGGTTGTACTACTGGAAGCGCGTCTGGTCGCAGTGCCGTCTTGTACGTTCTTTGTACGCAGCCAGTTCCATGAAAAAGATGTACAAATTTAATTTTGGCCCTGCTTTTCCGCTTCACCTGACTCAGTCGATGTTTGCTGGGACAATGCCGAGCTCGATGCATGTGCTGAAGCCAATGATCGCTTGGCGTCCTTTCTTGACGATAAAGAAGGCAGTATCTCTCGTGGTACCATGCATCTATAGTGCTTTAGTGGCGACACCGATATTTTTGATCTCGGTGCCGTTGTAGGCAGTCAGCACTGCTGCGCTCTTGCGCAACGTCTGCACTTTCGAGATGCGCCTAAATATACTAAGCGGAATCAAGTTGGCTTGGGAACCCGTATCGACTTTCAGTTCTATCTCGTGACCACAGACCCTGCCACGCACTGTCCTGTCTTTCCCTGGTTTTGTGCTTACGCCACAGATGCTGACGCCAAGGACATCAAAGCTGTCTTCATGATCTTCCTGAATACCGTGAACTTGCGGGTTCTTGCTGCATGATGAAAAGTGATTCTTCTTTTTACATCCGGCTGGACATTGCCGTGGTGCGTGCGCTCGACCACAGTGCCTGCACCGGCCTTTCTGTTCTTTGCCGCGTTCATATCGGCGAGAGGAGTCTACTTGCACGCGCTGGTTGGCCCATTCAGCATTTTGTTGTGCCGCCGCTTCAGCTGCTTTGCATATGTTCTCGGGCTGTTTGTAGAGTCAAGGTTTTGTTCCGCAACATTTTCTCTCGGAAAGTCTTGTTATTAGTCCCGAATACACTCTGGTCCCTAATCAGAGACTCTTCAATGGTCCCGAAATTACAAAGTTTGGATTGCGTCCTCGGGTCGCGTACAAACCACTCGAATTGCACTCCCTCATCTTGGACTCGCATACGGAACAAATGGCGTTCGTAAACCTCGTTCCCTTGCTCAATAAAGTATGCGTCAAACTTCCGCAGTAGTGCCTCGTAGTCATCGTTGTGCTCACCTTCGGCGAATGTCAAGTTGTTATAGGCCTCAAGCGCTTCATCACCCGCGGCGCTCAGGAGGATCGCCGCCTTGACCGCTTCTGTCTTGGGATGGCCTGTTGAGGTAGCCGTCAGGAATAGGTCCAGTCTTTGCTTGAAGAGTTCCCAGTTCATTCTGACATTGCCGGTCAACTATGCGGGCAGGGTAGCTTTAAGGCGTCCATGACTTGCTTCCTGCCGTGCGGCTGCGAGCACTTCTGACGCCATGTATCGTGCTTGTCTGAGCAAGACGACACACACAGTGGTCGGGCATCTAAAACTGCCTGTCTCTTTATTATGTTTGCTTTTATACCTTCGTGTGAGAGGGTGCCGCATGCGCAGAAGTGGTTAGGGCAAAGAAGGATGCGCTGCTGTCAGCTCGTCTGCTTCCGTGGTAGCCAAGTATGATACAGCTGCAGCACAGTATGATTGGCTGATGTCACATTCCCTCGTACATCTATGAGTGAGCACCGAGGTGAAAAGCCAGCAATAGGTTTGTTGGCTTCCCATTTCTAATGGCACATACCCACTGTCGATGACTGGCCAAGATTCAGATGTGGAAGGCAGAATAAGAAAGACGAGGAAGAAATAGCCAGTGTCTTCTCCACTTCACCACTGACCTCTACAATAAAAGGAAGTGTGACCTCTACAATAAAAGGTTTCGCTCTCTTTCTCGACAGGAAATGGCTCCGAATTCTTCTTATGTTTGCTCAAAGCAATACTGCACCAAAACGTACGTTTCATTGTGCATAATACTATTGCACTTCTGCCGATGATACAGCAAGAAAGGACCACGCACTTAGCTCTGACTGGCTGATGCTAGGCTAGGCTCAGCTCCCTCAGCTGAGCTATGGAAAAGCACCAAGCTGAAATAATATAAACAAAGCTTAGGAGGAGGTAAGGAGTGAAAAGTTGTGTAGTAATGAGAAGGAAAAACTATTGTCCTTGCACTTCATTACCACAAGTAGCGCCACCTACACAAACAAAGACAACATGGATTACAGTCGACACTGAAGGATGTTTCCCTCTTCACAAAAGCAGATTGCTGGTGCGCATCTGGAAATGTTTGCTCTAATTGATACCAGACCAAAGAGTGCTAGACTTACTGTGTATCACATAGCGCCAGCTATCACATCATTTCACATCATCAAGAAAAAAAACGTTTATTTGTTTTTAGATAGTTAAA
Organism: Dermacentor albipictus; assembly: GCF_038994185.2. Classification (NCBI taxonomy): domain Eukaryota; kingdom Metazoa; phylum Arthropoda; class Arachnida; order Ixodida; family Ixodidae; genus Dermacentor; species Dermacentor albipictus. The sequence continues at coordinate 4,054,475 of NW_027225566.1, read as the reverse complement.
GTTTGGCAAGTTTCGTTGCAGTATGCACATTATGTCATGACCAGTTGCTCTTAAACTAGTCACAATGCTTGTTCAAGCTAAGAAATGCAAGAGAACAAACCTGTTCTTTAATTGCAAGGGAAATTTATTCTCTTTCTTGATGGAGTAAGTCCTGAAATGAAAAAAAAAATAAGTGGAAGACTACATGTCACTAATGAAAACAAAATTCAGTAATATGCAGTTCTCTCCTCGTTTACTAAGCCCCTTTCTTTCTCATATTCCCTCTTATTTCACTTCCCTTTGTGATCTTAATTTCTACTAACTGTTGCAATTATGCTTCACACAACGAGCACTTTGACAGTGAAGGTGTTAAGGGCTACTTTTCCCACTATCGTGGCTGCGTGTAGAAAAAAAAAATCCCAAACATAGTGCAATGCCAGCTCGACCCGCGGCGGAGGTGAAGCGAACGTTAGGCACTCGCCATACGTGAGCCGATCCCAAAGATAGTGCAACGTCGGGCCGACCCGCGGCGGACGTAAAACAGGCGTTAGGCATTCCCCATGCGTGAGCCGATCCCAAACATAGCGCTATGCTGGGCCGACCCGCGGCGGAGGTGAAGCAGGCGTTAGGGACTCCCCATACGTGAGCCGATCCTAAACATAGTGGAATGCCGGCCCGACCCGCGGTGGAAGTGAAGCAGGCGGTAAGCACTCCCCATGCATGGGCCGATCCCGACGAACTGCAATGTCGGTTTCACCCGCGGCGGAGGTGAAGCAGGCACGTGGGCCGAACCCGAAGATGGTGCACTCTCGCGCCGATCTGCAGCGGAGGGGCAGTTCGCCATTAAGGGGCCCACATACACAGCTTCGCTGGTCATCCTTCTTCACAGAGTGGAGAGCACTGAGTTTTTTTCTGCTCTTAACCTTATTAGTTCATGACGGTTCAGTGGTAGCATCATGCAGCTGCTCGGCACGAAGCTGCGAAATAGAATTCCAAGTCACGGTGGCTGCTTTGAAATAGGGGCGCAATGCATAAACGCTTGTGTACGAAGCTGGAAGTCTACATTGAAGGTTTCCAGGTTGTCAAATATTATTCGGAACCCTCCACTACGGTATCTCTTGAAGTCTCTATGTTGCTTTGGGGAGTTAAATCCAGTAGTAAATAAATAAATGAATGGGTAAATAAATAAATAAATAGATCCATCAATCAGTCAACCCATCCACCCATCGCCTTCTTGTGACCATTGCATAGTGAGGACCTTGAATCTTATGATTTCGTTGGCATCAATAGCAGAAAAAGCCGTTTTCGCCCGCCAGCTAGGTGAACCATTGTTTGAGATAACGAATTATTAGACAGCTATATGCATTAAGTTTAGTAGTTTTATCAACTGTGTAAACTTCTGTAAACAATTGCTTACTAAAAAAAAATTAGCAAGCACCGTGTCACACAGCGCACATGAAGCCATCAGCCATCTCGGGTCAGCTAGCCTTCAAACCCGCCATAGGTTATCTCGAAGGTGGGAAGCGCGCCGCCATGCTATGCCGCGCCATACGCTGGAGTAGAAGCGGAGACACGCGCTAGCTTAGTGGCCGCATTTCGATGGGGGCGAAGTGCAAGAACACTTGTGTACTTTCATTAGGTGCACCTTAGAGAATACCAAGCGGTCAAAATTTATCCGGAGTGCCCCACAATGGCGTGCTTCATAATCAGATCGGGATGTTGGCACGTAAACCCACGTACTTTAATTCAATAATGTGAGCAAAGGGACGTGCCTTGAGCACTGACCATCTTCAATTCTGCTGCTGTAACATGCGCCCTAAAGTAACACACACACACACACACGCGCACACACACACACACACACACACACACACACACACACACACACACACACACACACACACACACACACACACACACACACACACACACACACACACACACATATATATGTAACATGCTAATTGTTGCATTGCATTTAATTACGTATTTAGCAATTATCATACAATTTCCAATGTCCACCGGCAGAGATGATGGGCCACTATAGAAACAATCTTATTTTTAACTTCTCACCACTGCAGTGTTTTCAATAATTACTTTTTTTCTCGGAAATACCTCAATAGCTTATGTATTTGTGGTAAAAACGTTCACGGGCTAGTTGGTGCATTTTCATTGAAACTTAAGTTTGGGCGGCTCCAATATATGTGCTGTCTATCAGTACTGCACGAAGTCAGCTTCAAGAATCGAATATGTTCTCATATCCTGCACATCAGTTTCCGTTTGTTATGTCAATATTAATGGAGGATATCCATCTGCCTGTCTCTAAGTAAATAGAAAGAGCACAGCTATATTCTTGTTAAAATCCTGTTCACCATGACCAGCTTATTTACGTTCACCGCAGCATGAACTCTTTTGCCACCAACCTCCAGTTACCCTTTTTTTTCTTTTTTTATCCATCTGCCCCTTTATGATTTTGGTTTCTAGCGCGAAGTGAAACACGGACACAGGAAGGAGCAGACAGGACGAGCGCTAACTCTCAACTAAATTTTTATTAAAACGAAGAACATATATATAGGTGATTGCAAAAACCGTAGCATAAGAACATGACAAGGTAAAAAGCATCAGTTAAACATATCAGGGGGTATGGAAGTCAAAGAACAAAAATTACTTCAGATTAGTACACGTATTGCGAAGGTACTGCTAGATTGCGAATTTCAGTACCTTCGCAATACGTTTACTAATCTGAAGTAATTTTTGTTCTTTGACTTCCATACCCCCTGATATGTTTAACTGATGCTTTGTACCTTTTCATGTTCTTATGCTACGGTTTTTGCAATCACCTACATATATGTTCTTCGTTTTAATAAAAATTTAGTTGAGAGTTAGCGCTCGTCCTGTCTGCTCCTTTCTGTATCCGTGTTTCACTTCGCGCTAGAAGCCAAAATCATGTTACCGTACCAACTCGCCCAACTGTCTATCCTTTTGCCCCTTTATGCATGCAAAATTCCTAACCTCATCACTTCATATACTGATTTTACGCTCATTTCTCCCCCACTATTTCCATTTCTCCTTTTTTGGCAACAACTATGGTGCTGTAATAGCTACCTGTCCTGCTGACCACATGACTTGCCCAACTCCACTACTTCAGTTTATTCTCAACTAGAATATCAGCTGCCCCTAATAATGTGTTATTGTGCGCCAGTTGGTTCTAAGACATGGTGGAACACTGCATTGCAAAAATTAAGACTAATGACAAGGCCAGAATGAGCAGGCAGCAATGGAGCAGTTACACATGTAGTGTAGCCATACAAGTCTCACTCCGCGTGTTTCACAGTGCAGTTGTTTTTAGTCAGCAATGTTTTCTATGATAGGCTACTTCATATATTGCAACTGCTACTTGTGGACGCAAGTTTACGTCAAATCACGTATTACTTGTACAGGTTTGTGCTTCTTGTAGGTAACATAGCACATATAAACCTCATTAGAACAAACTTCAATATAATGAAATTCTTGTTATAACGAAGTATTTAAGTTTTCATAACCTCTTGTCCATAGAATATTTTGCATTTACAACCTCAGTATAACGAAGTATGTTTGTATGCAATTTCAATATAACAAAATTTTGCTTGCTCAGCAAAGGAATGCCGAGACAATAACTCTACACTTCCGTGGAGGTAGATGGTCAACTGATTGAATTACAAGCTGTGGCTTGCAAACGTACCTCTCAAATCGCGTGCGCGGCACTATAAGAGTTACTTCCGAAGTGGAGCTGCATCGCGTTCTGTATAAAGTCCAAGTGCGATAAGATCTTATCGCGCACCGCATACTTTGTGCTTTCGGTGCGAGTGAAAGTGTGCAAAAGTAAGAGAAGAAAGATGGTGCACGTGGCTTCACGAGTACTGCCTTCTCGCGCGAGCAAAGGAAAAGAAGGGGAGCGACTTCGCGGTAACGCGATCAAGCGCGCTCGAGGGCGGGGGGAATGTGATTTAAGTGGGCGCATGTCGCGATTTATGGCATGCGTCTCGGCCGTGGCTGCGCATGGTTGTAAGCACGGCTGAGCGCATATGCAGCAGCACACCCGGCTTTAGAGGTGGGCATGCCGAGACCATGGGGCATCATAAAAGCTGTCTTCCCGTGTGTTTAGCATTGAAGGTTGCATATATGATGTCGAGTTTCAGTGACCCGTTAGGGCGAGAGGCCGCGAAGCATTTGCTACCCGCTGCCGGCACTTTTCATGATAGCGCTGTCTCAGTGCAGGCAGCGCAATCAGCTGCGGGGGTGAAGTGCACGCGAAAGCGCAGTTGGCTTCGCTTAATTCGTGCCCCCGATGTGAAGATATTGTTGACGTGGTATGAAACCATATCATTCGTCGCCGACATCCAACTTTATCAAAATGAAGTTTCTCGTTCAAATTAGCTTTTATCGGTTGCCCGATAATTGGGAAAATTCTGCAGCCCCTTCCCGTGTAAGAAAAATCAATCGATGACTGCTTATTTGCATAAGACGTCAAATGTGTTAACAACAAAACTGCTATATAGCGAACCGAATTGCAGATTTTACCTACTTCGTTATATCGAGGTGTAACTGTGCTGGGTTTTGGTCCCTAGCGCAAGGAATTCATTGTGGCTGCTGGTTGCAAGAACATGTTGCTCCGCATGTTTGCTGGTAAATAGGTTTATATCTCGAACGCCTTTCATATACTAAATACGTCACACGTTACTACATGTTTTAATACAGCATACTTCACGAAATGTTTGACGGCACGAGTCTTAGTTTTGGATCGCATTACATGGTGCATACCTGATATCTTTCCTTTCATATGTGACACACTACATTTCGATTGTGGATGCAAACAGGGAGAGAAGTCACTAGCCTTCGTAACATTGCCGGCTATGGATGAAACGGAATGTAGACACATGAAATGCAGTGTGTGTGTCTAGTGTCTGGGTTAATCATGCCCTCGACATTATAGTCTTGCTTCCACAGCGCAGTATTTCACCATGTCTCAGTTACCCTCATTTGCTTTCTCATCCATACTGCTATGTTCCTATTCCTTAACGTTCCTTTTTCATCATTTTTCCTTCCATAACTTGTTGTGCAGTCCCTGGCTTCTATTAAAGTTTGTTGTACGGCCAGTTTTAACCCCATAATTTAGTACTGGTAGAATGCACTGATTGTATAACTCTTCTTTATAAAGATTGTGTTTGTAAGCTGCCATTCTTGATTTGACGTACGTGCTGCAATGATTTTTGTTCGTTTGCAGATTTCTTTTTTTTCACGGTGCCCTGAAACTCCTTCGCCTAGATAAATTGTACTGCTTTGCCACTACAAGAGGCACATGACCAGGGACAAACTCTCATTCTCTTGCCAGGCTGATGAACATTGCTTCTGTTTTCTGAATATTAACCGTCAGATGTACCCTTAAGCTTTGCCACTTCAGAATTTATTGACTGCTATTATTACGTGCATTGTTTGTCATCCTTATCTTCATTCAAACGAGCGGTGTTTACTGCAGAGTAAGACATTAGAGAAAGAAATGGATCTGTTTCAACAGCGTCCTCACCAAAATCAACTTTCTTGAAGGAAGACACTTCTCTTTGGAGCCGAAAATTGGCCCAAAAACTTTTCTTGTTCCTTTGTTCCAACTTGGTTAAAGCATTTACTTTTCCTTGAATGGGCCCCTGTACCATCCTTAATCAATTTAGTCTTTAACGTTATCACCATGAACATGTGAAGTCTGTTCTCTCATTTTTCAAAACAGCAATCCTGATAACGCCCCAGTGTTGGAGCAACAATATCCCTGGTTCTGCTTATCATATCGCAATATAAGTCTTCGTTTTGTCAGAAAGTTAGAGTGGAGAATAAAGTAGACCTACTATATGAATTAATATCATTAAAACTGTTTTCAATATTTCATGATTTATCCAGGGTATGGGTTCTTTAAAATGTTTTACATGCTATAGCTTGACCAAATTAGTCTAGAACATTCATTCTTGCAGCACTTCAAACTCTGATCATTCAATGTCATTTTGATGTATCAGTCTTCTTCATAAGAACCACTAGTTTATAGGGAGGTCACCTCCAACTAGTCAACACAAAAAAAACATGTGTCTCATTTATGGACATATTAAGAACTTCTAGCTACACAGATCGAACTATCCATTGCATATTTGGAATCCGAACGTCTGAATGCACAAGTGCTGCAAGTTTGATCAAGACGTGCCCATACATAAAAATGAAATTTTCGTGGGTGAACTGGCTTCTTCAGTTTTTTACACTTATTTTGCTTTAATTCTTTTTCTGCAGTAACGCATACTGTACTAGGAGTGCGATGCACTCACAGTTCTACATCTTGTGGCTGACGTCTCCTTTCCTGTAATGCAGGTTTGTGTGGATCATGGGTGTCTCACTGGCCATGACCATACGGTCACTCCTTCGCAAATCAGTCACCAGAGGTCGCATATTCCTGCAAATTGTGAAGCGCACCCTCATCCTTTTTGGGCTCGGCATAGTGACCAACACTCTTTCTGGTGACGGTGAGTTGCAGCAAGTGGCAGAGCCTTGTTTTTTGTGTTTTCTTCCCACCCTTATACCACTGGTGCACCTTTCATGTAAGTTTTCAAAAATCAAATTAGGCTGCTGCTCTGTCGTGGTGACACGTGAATGTCCAAATTGATTTCCTTTTCCTTGCAATGTGAATAGCAACACGATCTTGGTAATGCAACTATTCTTCATGCATTACTCTCACCTGTAGTCAGTTTTTTCCTTCTTTGTGGCATAACCTATAGTAGCTGATATTTCATTGACCATTGTATGGTACAGTTGATATCCTACATATTGAGTTATTTTCTATATCGAAGAGTTGTAACAACCCATTGGAAATCCCATAGCACTGTATAGCACTGCAGTCTTGTTCCCAGGTGACACAGGCTTATGAGTTCTGTGTCGCAGTGCAAGGCACTTGCAACATTTGTCTACAAGGAAATGAGAAGTAAAGTTTTATGCTTTCGACTTGGTCTTGTATAAACAAATTATTAAGTTTCCGCTTTGTGCGATCTCAAGAAACTGTCTGAGATCTGCATAGTGTTAAGATAATAGGCATGTATTATATTATGAATGATCAATGTATCAAGTTATGACGCTACCTTTTTAATTTGGATACATCTGGGATCAACAGCAATGACATGCCCTGCAGTGTTGGTTATACTATAACTGTTCTTTTTATTTTCATTCCGTTTGATGTGCGACTTACTCCTGACTAGCAAGGCAAAAGCCAAAAGTCCTCCGCCTCATGTTAGCCTTCCACCCAGACACTGTTGATTAGAAAACTGAGCCATGTGCTAAATTTTATATTTAATGATGGGCACGTCATTGCTTTAAGCTAAATGGGTGCAACATCACTTTTGTCGATGGCAGAGCATAATGGTGCATTTTGTTTGCTTGCAAAGAGAGTTTGAACACCTCACATAGCATAGTAATCTGCCTCGGCGGTCCCATGTACTTCCAGAGGACCTTAGTTCACTCAGTACAGCTTTATTGCAGCATTAACGCTAACCAGTAGCTAACATCTTTTTTCTGCATGAACACCCATTCAATGTTAAATATGAGAGACTTTACTTGTTTAGTTTTGTCGTGTAGAGTGCAGTGTTTGTTAAGCGAGCCACATCATAAATTGTATCATTTTCAACAGCATATATATATTTTGTAAGTTGTGAATTCAGGGGGCCTCTTCGATTTTCAGAGTTCTGGCAGGCCGCTGGCAGCCAGACTGTAGCCAGTTAGCTAGCTTCGGACCTGATGGGAAGACAAATGGGCTGGGATTCCAAGACAACCCAAAGCTGCCCAATGTTTGCAGAACAGAACTTCAGGACAGCTGGCCGCGGGATAAACGTAAACGTGCTGCCAGCATCGCAGCAGCTGGAGAAACCGTATATCGAGTACCTCTCATACGTATAAAATTTCATGCTGGCCTGCCTAGACTTCGATTTCAGAAAGTTATTCCGGCTGATGGTGCTTCTCTTCTGTCCATGTTTTAAATTAGCTGGTGCTGCGGCTGGTGCCGAAAAATGCACTACGTCTGTGACCAGCGAAAAGTCACACGAAAAAGAGTACTGGTCGATTGTGAGGGCAGCAAGTTCTCATGGTCTTGAAGGTGTGGCCATTACTCAACTAGTCCATTCTTTTGACATCAATGGCCTAGTTAGAACACATTGGCTTCGAGCTGCCACACAAATATGCGAAGGAGCGAACAATGGCTAGATGTGACGCTTCAACTAACTATAGAAACGGCAGATATCACTGCATATACTGTACGTTCCGGTGTATCACTCGCATTTTCTCGGAATTTTTCGTCGGTAAAAAGAAGTAAAGCGAATGGGCAGCGGAAGTGCGTCGTGCGGTGGGTCAAGCAACCCGAGAAAAACGAAGGTACTCTGGCTGGCTCTGGCAGCCCGCTGGCAGCCGGAAGTGTAAAATCAAAGCGGCCCAGTGTCATAATCTTACCTGACAGCAACATTGCGAGAGTCAGTTCAAAAAGCTAATTGACAGCAATTCCGCCCCCCCCCCAAATTTTTGGCAATTGCAGTAAAAGCTTTCACTATAACACAAATTTTTAATAGATTGTGGATTGTGTTCGAAGAGATTAGTTCATTGTTTGAATGTTATTCATGCTCTCGCTGCTGGTCCGTGCAGTTGACATAAACATGCTGCGTATTCCTGGTGTACTGCAACGCCTGGCCTTCTCCTATCTAGTGGCTGCCACGATACACCTTCTGTTTGCCAAGCCACATGAGGGACTCCTGGTGAGTGCATCACCAAGTTCTATGATGACACACGTGAAATGGCTCATTACGCAAGTGGAGCTGTCCTCTGAAACAGAGCCTTGTATTTTCTTGGTTGTCTACTTTTTCTAGGACTCAGTACCAGGACTGCTGGTGCTGGGTCTAGAATTGCTTGAAGCATTCTGTAGGTGATGAACTACTCCATTTTTATTCATATCACAAGAAATGAATAGCTATTCAAATTCACGAATAATTGACTGTGGTGAAATATTCTGAGGAAGCGTAGCCACGCCAGTGTGCAATGCTGTTCTCCAATGGTGCAGCATTGTGTTGCTAGATTTCTTGTACAGCAACAAAATGCCTTGCTTGCTTGTGTTCCCAGCTTCACTTTGGAAAATCCGCATGTATTCAGGTATGTTGATAATTGCTATCTTAAAGCACGTGTGATGATACAGCTAAATAGAGCAGGTGCGTGTTTAGGTGAGGAAATAGTTGGGACAGCACTGAAGTCGTGCTAACCATTATTGGTTATTGTGTGGAACACTTCTGGTAATCCTATGGTAAATGAAAACAATTTGCAGGCACATCTATTTATTGCTGGTTGGGAAAAACAGTGTGTTGGAGTACACAGATTTCCAGTGGTTGTGTACAGCGCCGTGGCCTTATCTGACCTGGTGTATGGGCAGTCTCCAAACTCTAGTACGTAAAAAAGTAAATTTTAAGGCTTTTGATACGCTGAAACCGCATTATGATTATGAGGCATGCCTTAGTAAGGAACCCTGGGTTAATTGTTACTAGCATAGGTTCTTCAAAATGCACCGTATGCACAGTACACGAGCGTTTTTGCATTCCACCCCTATCAGAATACGGCCAGGATCAAGCCTGCGAGCTTGTGTTCAGCAGTGCGATGCCATAGTGACTGAGCTACTGCAGCGGGTCTTTACACTCATCATTCCAGTCTCAGTTCCTTATGAAGGAATGCTGTAGGTGTTCGCAAGGAACAGTATCTGAGCATTGATGTTTTGACATTTTGTATGTAGGGGCCCACTTTGTTCTAGGTATATGTGCAGCGATCGCCAAGGAGTGTGTGGTCTCCAAGCCATCTTGTGCCTCTGGTGATACTAAAGTTCAGCAGGAATATTGACGAAACATGTTAAGCATCATTTTGCATTGGCACAGCAGCACAGCTACAAGCGTAGCAGGAATGACAAAAAAGATAAAATGCTAGGGCAGGGAAAGGTCAGCACTTCATTGCCGATAACTCTGCCGATACAAAACGCATTACAAAAAGTCAAAGTTTTGCTTGAAAAGTGAAGCATTGATTGTGATAGCAAAGTATATTACACAATTACGTAATGTAAGGGTCATAGTTTCAGCAACCGCATGTACTGAAGTAAACATTTGCTTAATAAATAAAACAACAAATACAGTGTAACAAGCACGGTGAATCCACTGTCGTATTTACATGCACATCACTTTCTGAACATTGTTGAAGCTGTGTTTTGATTTATATACTGGTGAAGCATGCATGAGAGTGAATAGAAAGACAACCACTGCTGCAGCAAAGCGTGGCACATTCCACTTGAAAGTCATAGCAGGAAGCAATGTTGTACAGTCCTTTTCTGGATATCTTGCAGTCCTCTTGAGCTACGTTGGTGCATGCACAGTCTTTGAATATGAGCTCTGGACTACCAAATATAGAACAGCGTTCTTGGATGCCATTTTTTTCCTGATTTTATTCATGCCATGGAAGCACCCTTCCTACTGTCATGACATGCATTCACTTAGGTTTTGGCCTTCTAACTGCCTAAGTGAATGCATGGCTGCACTGAAAGAGTGCGCCATGATTTCGAGGCGGTAGTGTCATCTCTTTTATTGTCCGCAAACTAACCGCTGTAAGCGGTCTATAGATTAAGGTTAGGGACGCTTGGACAGGAACTTCTAGCTGAACTAAAACTCTTGTTTGCGCTGGTTGGTTCGCGCTTGAATGAGTAAAAAGCAAGGCGCAATAGACCAGGACTGAAGAAGAACACAAACGACAGGAATAGCGACACTCACAACTAAGTTTATTTTCGCAACAAGCCTGCCTTATGTAGGTCAACCAAGCCGAATCGCACACGAAACATTAAAAGTAAACTACAGCAATCTATCGACCACTCAGGAATCATATCTGGCACAATAGGTCAAATCAGCAAATAAGAACCACACGTGGAGCAGCACGGGAAGAAATTTATCGAGCACAGTCGTTACCAAGCCAACGGTGACAAAAAACGAGACATAACAAGTGCCATCTACACTTCACTATGAAACTATCCAACACATAACATCATTCAAACGCCTAAGGACCAGTCAGTGTTAAAATGCGCACGAGTATGGGAATAATGACCAACAAATAACACGGAAAGAACATGAAGAAAGGGCGTCTAAGAACAGCGTCTGCGTCAACTCTAAAATCTCTAATAGTCACTCACCGATAAAATTGATAGAACGTGCGACCTCCCCAAAAATGAACCATGTGACAAACAATGAAATGGACAGAACAGTTGAAGGATAAAGGGTCTAAAGAACAGCATCTGCGTCAAAACGAAAAAGTGACAAAACCTGTAAGGGCCACTAAAAAATCGTGAAAAAAAAGACTAAATAAATAAAAAGAAGACAGACGGAATAACAAAAATGAAATCACCCTAACCTGAAGCCTAAATGAAGCCTTCTAAAAATGTAGTCTCCTTGTCACTAAGCACAATGGATGGCCTGCTGACGCATTTTCCCCCTCTTTCTTGATGAAATAGGTTTCCACAATCTCCGGCTTGAACCTGTCTTTTCAAAACTTCAAAAATTTAGTTTTTTTTTAACTGAGGACGGCAATTAGTGCAGTCTCTGCAATGCTCGACAAGGAAGCTCCCTTCATTGTTGCGCAGATTACGAAAATGTTCAATTGCACGCTCATCGAAACATCGACCTGTTTGTCCGATATAGGTGTGACTACAGCTTAGAGGGTTCTTGTACACGACACGTGTCCTGCATTCAGTGAACGTCTTCTGCTGCTGAATTGAACAAGCCGGGCGTTTCTCTCGGTTCATGGCACAAAGCTTAGACAACTTGCAAGGCGCCGAGAAGACAACCTGAACATTATGCCTGCTCATCACTTTCTTAATATTGTGGCATACCTTATGAAGGTACGGAATTACCGCAACAGAATTGCGTGCAACTGGCTCCCTGATAAGGGGCGGGTGCTTGCATTTTTGGAGCACGACTTCGCAGACAGCTGAAATCAGACATGGCGGGAAGTCTGCCTGTCGTAGTCGTTGCATTTGAGAGCTAAAACTACTTTGCACAAAATAGAAAGAAGATTTTGTTGAAGCAGTCTGCAGAGAATTGGTAGCAATTGGAAGCTTTACAATCTTAGAATGCACACTCTCAAACGCAGCAGGCCTTTCCAAGAACGCAGATTGTACATCCAACAGATGCCTTTCTTTCGAAACGCTAGCCTGATTTCCAAAAAACTGAAGTTCGCCACTGTTCGGAACTTCCTTGGTAAACCTGAGACCCTGGCTGTGATTCGAGAAGACAGTCATTGTTCTGTCAACGGTAGAATCTAATTCGTGCTGAGGGAAATCCTTCAATACGACCAAGAAATCATCAACAACGTTTTTCTGTCGGTCTTCCTTTTATTTATTTCGTTTTTATTTTTGATGGTTTTCTAGTGGCTCTTACACGTTTTGTCGCCGTTTTTTGTTTTGACGCAGACGCTGTTCTTTAGAGGCTTTATCTTTGAACTGTTCTGTCCATTTCATTGTTTGTCACATGGTTCATTTTTCGCGCGGTCGTACGTTCTATCAATTTTGTCGGTGAGTGACTATTCGAGATTTTAGAGTTGACGCAGATGCTGTTCTTAGACGCACTTTCTTCATGTTTTTTTCCCGTGTTATTTGTTGGTAATTATTCCCATAGTCGTGCGGGTTTTATCACTGACTGGTCCCTAGGTGTTTGAATGGTGTTGGATAGTTTGATAGTAAAGCGTAGATCGTACTTGTTATGTCTCGTTTTTTCTCCCCGTTGGCTTGATAATTACTGTACTCCATGAATTGCTTCCGGTGCTGTTCCACGTGTGGTTCTTGTTTGCTGATTTGATCTATTGTGCCAGATATGATTCCTGAGTGGTCGATGGATTGCTGTAGTTTACTTCTAATGTTTCATGTGTGATTCGGCTTGGTTGACCTACATAAGGCAGGCTTCTTGCGGAAATAAAAGTAGTTGTGAGTGGCGCAGGTCCGGTCGTTTGTGTTCTTCTTCTGTTCTGGTATATTGCGCCTTGCGCTTTACTAATTCTAGCCTAAGAATGCCAGTAGATTAGAGCAATTACCATATAATTTGGCAGGATGCCAATATTCCACATTTGAGGCAACTTAGCAGCACTTCTGTTCCTTTCTTCGCGTTTTTTTATAGCTGCTCTGCTGGAAGAACAAGTCTGACACAGAGGTTCCGTTTGTGTTGGAATCAGGATGACAGGAAGAGCATGTCGCTTTTACTCCTGTAGACAATGTTAGATATTGTTAGTGTTGGTGCAATTGCAGAGAGGGGCCCAAGACAACTCAAGGGTTGCCATTACTTTTCATAAGGGCTCTTCGGCGTACTGATGGAGACAAGACATAAACAAAGAAAAGCTTGTCCATCACAACTGTGAAGGTAACAATGAGAATTTCTTTGAAGTACACACATAGGCCAGTTCTGAAATGTTACTGGTGCTAATGAAGCCTGCAATTTCAGTGACACAATGCGCGAGTCGCATGCACAGCTCTGTTGTAACAGTTTTCACGTCGGTTGCCCCCCTGACGAAGCTGGCTAGCGGCAGTCATCCTACTCATGTTACCACTCATGTTTATTTGTGAAAACTTAAATTACAAGTTTTGTCACTTCCAGGTCAGGACGGTTCCTCACATCATTTTTCATTGTTTTCTGCAATAATCTACAATAATCAAAAAGGTGTTGGTAAAGTAGTTGATTAATTATCTGAGCAAGTTGAATCTTTTGACATCACATCAGCTTACTTTTCGGCCCAAGTTTCCCACAGATCATGCCTTATTGATCTCACAGACTATCTTAAACGTTCCATGGATAAAGGATCTTTCACCAGGGCTGTATTCGTGAATATTTTGAAAGCTTTTGACGCAATTAACCAGATCATTCTTTTTGTAAAACTAGAATCTCATGACATATGCAGTCATACATCATCGTCATCAGCCTGGTTGCGTCCACTGCAAGGGCAAGGGCCTCTCCCATATTTCTCCAACTACCCCGGTCATGTACTAATTGTGACCATGTTTTGCCTGCAAACTTCCTAATCTCATCCGGCCACCCAACGTTTTGCCGCCCCCTACTACGCTTCCCTGCCCTTGGAATCAAGTATTTAACCCTTAATGCCCATCGGTTATCTTCCCTCATGACATGTCCGGCCCATGCCCATTTCTTTTTCTTGATTTCAACTAAGATGTCATTAATTCCCGTTTGTTCCCTCACCCAATTTGCTCTTTTCTTATCCCTTAACGTTACACCCATCATTTTTACACTCATCATTCTAATTCGTTTTTTATGCAGTCATACAATAACACTCATACTTAATTACTCCATAAACAGATTACAAGTTGTCCAAGTTGCTAATTCATTTTTTAACTAAAAATGACTATTCAAGGTTCTATTCTAATTATGCTGCTCTTTTTACTGTACGTTCATGACTTAACAAGTTGCCTAAATTATTCCGAATGCATTTTGTATGCAGATGTCACCACAAGTTTTCCTTCCGATTATGGTAACAGAATTTAGTTCACAAACTAATAAATAATTTTGTTGCCAGTAAGCCAATCCCAGATGTATAAAACTTGAAGCAGACTGCAAGATACCTTGATATATCAATAATTCGAAATATAAAATGTACCTATCTGAAGTTCTGCATGTCTTGGGCAGTTTTCCAAGATCGCGGAAAGCGGGAATTTACCGATTTGCTTCTCCAAGGCTGTGTTGAATGCACAAAATATGACTTACTTTGTTAAAACAAATGTCCAAGTCGCTCACTCTGCTGAGTGGTCTTTGAGATATTGGTCCCAATGATAGGCCCTAAAAGCTTGCGGCGCCCAAATGCAAGACCTCAATGGGCCTCACATGCATCTAAGTGCTTGTCTCGCGTTTTTATTCAGGACAATATCGAAATAGATGCTGCGTGGAAGGAAACCAGTACATATAGATATGCGCTGTGCCGCTGTCAGTTCACTTGAACAAGAAGGGGTTGAACTGAGGGGCGCTATTTTTGTTTGTCACAACCTTGCGAAGCCAACAACCAATGAAGCCAAGGAAAGCATAGCGGAAAGTACTCGTTTTAATTGAACTGTAGGAATGATAAGGTGAAAGGAAGTGACAGTGGATGAAAAAAAACTTGCCACCTGTGGGGCCATACCCCTATCCTCATTATGTGCAAGTTGTACTAGCAATCTGCTTTTTTCACGGTGCGATAGCGCATCTCCCCTGCCCTGGAGGATTTGTAGGGAAACATTTTGGAAGGATTGTTTTAAAAGCGGCCGTGTCGCCCGATTTTGAGGGAAGGTTTCTCAAAAAAAGAAAATCGCACGAACGTGCACTGCTGCAAATACTCGTGCCGAATTGCAACTCCACTGATAGCACTACGTCGATGCGATGTCAAAAACGTGCGTAGCGTAAGACTTCAACTCCACTGCAAAACAGAAAGCGGCCAGGATGTTGTCCGGGCTACACCGTGAACCATGTAGTTGCTGGTTTACATTGCTAGCTAGCAGACATATAAAAAAAGCCCCTGCATTATACCAGGGTGATACTTCAAAACCATCGGATTGCTGAAAGTTTTCTTGCAGTATCGGTCTTACTTGCTGGTGGTGGTAGCGCTATCCTAACTTCACATACTCGTTTCGTATGCACTTTCGATTGCAATTGAGCCAGGTTGGGATCGAATTTCTCAGTCACACTTCGCTTTTTCGAGGGAGCCAATCGCGGTTGAGAATTTCGATTTGCATCAGGCTTGATCACAATTGAAAGGGGCCGTGGGACACTGGCATAAGGGGTGGTAACACTGGTCGATACGAGACCGACAAGACACTGAGGCCAACTATCGGCCTACTATTCAGCACAAAGTGTCGCGGAGACCATTTATCCCTCCAGGCTGACAACGACGCAACTGACGAGTGCTAATTGTTGTAGTACGACCTATTTTCTTGTCGAAGGCACCAACAAAATCGGCATGCACACTGTCCTTCGACCGTAGCCCGCACGATTGGCTGTTGAACTGATAAGGCATTGATAGCCACAGGGCCTTCGCTTCTATACATATTTAATTGCGCTCAAAATGAGTTGAAACATGCCTTTGAAGTTGTAATGCACAAGCTTCAACCTTCTCAAGCTGCGCACGTGAAGTTTAAGCCGATGTTGATCCTTCTCAGCGAATGCTCGGCCTAGTGGAGCCGCCGAGTTTGTGCTGCAGCTACGAGGGGACCTGAGCTTAAAAGTAAGCAGTTAAGACGAAAGAAACTGCTTCAGTTCAGTTCTGACTTTATCGTTGTAGTCAACTCTACTATTTACTTCGCACGGCGCATACACAATAAGCAGCAAGCAGTTTTTTATTTATTTATAATACCCTCAGGGCCAAAGGCATTCCAGAGGGGAGTGGTGTTAATATACAAGAAAAATACAATATTCGCTCATTATACAATGCTAGTTATATCATTGAAAAAAATACATAAAATATTAGCACAATAACATGAAGAAGCAACATTACCAAGACCCTGTTTATACATTGTTGGCTAGAAAATTTCGGAAGCGTTGGTTATCACTTATAGATACAGCATCAGAAGGAAGGTGATACCAATCGCGACTATTCCTAGGCAAAAATGAGTGAAAGAAATGCTTAGTGTTGCAAATGTCGATACCGACTTTGGGGCTGTGGTTGATGCGATGGGATCGGTAATGGAGCCTAGAGATAAATTGGTCGCGCAGAACAGGATGATATTACAACTTGTGAAAAAGAGTCAGTCGGGTAATTTGGCGGCGCAGAGAGAGGGATGGGAGAGCAAGATTAGACTTCATGGCAGTAATACTAGTGGTTCTATTCTAGTTGCACAGAATAAACCTAACGGGGTTATTTTGAACAAGTTCTAGTGCCGTTGCAAGTTTGCCGACTTGGATCCCATATCGAGCATGCGTATTCCAGCTTGGAACGTATTAGTGTTTTATACAGCAATAGTTTAAGTGACGATGGCGCTCTAAGGAAGTTACGACCTAGGTAACCTAACATGCGGTTTGCATACATTACATTATGGGGTTTTACGTGCCAAAACCACTTTCTGATTATGAGGCACGCCGTAGTGGAGGACTCCGGAAATTTCGACCACCTGGGGTTCTTAACGTGCACCTAAATCTAAGTACACGGGTGTTTTCGCATTTCGCCCCCATCGAAATGCGGCCGCCGTGGCCGGGATTCGATGCCGAGACCTCGTGCTCAGCAGCCCAACACCATAGCCACTGAGCAACCACGGCGGGTCATGCGGTTTGCGTTGCTAACTATATGTTCAATGTGAATGTTCCAGGTTAAGTTCGTAATAATGTGAATGCCAAGGTATTTGTACGAGGTGACTGATTCTCATTGAACATTGTTAAGGTAAAAAGGAGATATGGAGGTCTTAGTGCGGGAAATATGCATTGTTTTACATTTGCTAGTGTTAAGTTCCATTAACCACGTTTTGGACAATGTAGCAACCGCATCTAGATCGGACTGTAAGTGGGTAGTGTCATTAACAGTTCTGATTTCGCGAAAAATAATACAGTCGTCAGCAAATAAAATAACGTTAGATTTTAAGAGAGGCGCCAAGTCATTGATAGAGATAAGAAACAAAAGCTGTCGAAGAACCGATCCCTGGGGAACGCCTGAAGAAACGTGGCTAAAAGCAGAGCAACACTGATTGACGACAAAAAACTGTGAACGATGTGTAAGAAAAAAATTGAATCCATTTTAACAAACTAGTGTCTAAATTTAGTTGATTTAGTTTATGAAGCAGTAATCTATGTGGAACCTTGTCAAACGCTTTTGAAAAATCTAAGAATAAGCAAACGGCATGAGGTGATCGATCTAAGATTTGGTGCAACGCGTGAGTAAAACATATAAGTTGGGTTTCACATGAATATGTTTTGCGAAAGCCGTGTTGAGCTGCGCTAAAATTGTGTTTGATTCCAGAAAGTTAACGAATTTGCTGTAGATTACATGTTCTAGTATTTTACAACAGTTACTGGTGAGAGAAATAGGGCGATAATTACAGGGAAAGTCTTTATTGCCTGATTTGAAGATTGGGATCGCCTTTCGTACTTTCCAGTTTTCGGGGAGCGTACCCGTCTCCAAAGTTTATTGGAATATTTTTGTTAATTTAATAGAGCAGTAGGCACTAGTGTTTTTCAAAATTTTGGTGTTGATACCGTCGAAGCCAGGAGATGAGTTATTTAACCCGTCGATAAGCTTAGTGACACCAGATACGCCGATTCGTACTGAAGGCATAGCTACGTAATTGAACGCTTGTGTCAGGGGTAATTCGTTTGAAGAAGCAGAGGAAAAATTCTGTACAAATGTTTGATTAACAAGGGTCGCATAAAGATTGTTGGGTACGGGTTCGTCCGAAGTATCATGTAAAGTGATAGTGTCGTGTGGTGGAGGGTTAATGGTGCGCCAAAATTTCTTTTACGTTAGAGGCAAGCATCGACGGAAGCACAATAGACTAATAGTTTTCTCTGGCGTTTTTGATGGCTGCAAGATAAGCGTCAGATGCAGTCGTGTGCGCATCCCAACGTAAACCAGAAGGTGAGAGCCTGGCTGCGCGATAAATACGTTTTTTTCTTGCTGGATAGCAGTTTTAAATGAATGTTATACCATGGGGCCTGCGAATGGGTGGTGATGACTCGCTTTGCAATGTATTTTTTTATTAGTTCGTTTGCTTTAGTTTCGAATGCGTCCCAATTAGAGTGTACTGAGCCGCCCCTCTCGCCTACCTAGGGCATATCATTTGCAGTGTTAGTGACGGGCCCATGCCGCTCAGTGCGTTCATTGGTTTTAATTTCTTCGATGCTATCCGTGATTGTGTTGTAAGTGTAGTGTTTCTTATTAACAATAAGCTTGTTGTAGCGGAGTAGAAAGGATGGGGAACCGGGAAAGTTTTTGGCGAATTCGGTTAGTTTTCTTCGTGTGACACGGGTGGCAGACGAGAAATCTTCAGATACTGTTAAATTTTTTTATTTCAACAGCTTCCGTGCGGAAAGGAGCTGCTCCTTGATTTTAAAGTTAACAAATTTCACATTAACGGGACGGCATTTGTTCGGTGATAGAGTGCCCAGACAATGCGCACGTTCAATTGAACCAGCTGGAAATGAATCTACGATTTCACTTAGTACTTCAATTAATTTTGTTTCCGTTTCTTGCCATGTTTCCTTGGCATCAGGCACACCATAAAATATTAGATTATTTCTTCGGGACCGATCTTCCATTTCATCAACACGTGACTGCAAGAGGTTGTTCTGTATAGCCAGTAAGTTAGCAGTTGACTGTATGTGCGTAATTTGTGCACCAAGGTCGTCTATTGTACAGGATTTCTTTTCCAGGGCGTCAAGTCTGGTTTGGATATCGGATACTTTGGCTTCAATGTTTTTTTTTTTTGTCCAGACTTAATGCTTTTTATGTCGGCTGCTAGCTCGGCTTGAAATTTTGTACTCTGTAATGAGCGTGTGTGAACGTCTTTTAGCAACCGAAAAAGGGCACCCATTTGTTCAGCGCGGTTTTCTGATAAGTATTCGACATCAAGAAGTGCATCTGCTCTAGTGGTGGGCCCAGGGTCAGATTCAATATCCCCGCGGCACAATAACAGTAAGGCCATAGAAAAGCACTCGAACAAGGTTTCGCGCATGACGTGTGGGCATGGGAACGGCAACAAACAACGATTGTCGCTTTTTTTTTAGCATACAGGGAAAAGTAGGTACAGACCTTCATGGTGAAAGTTTGATGATTAGGAGCGGTGCCGAAGGCGCTGCTCCAATGCCCACTGAAGGGAACACTGGCGAGCCGGCTGCTTAAATCGTCCCCGGTGATTGATGCAGTTGTCCATAGCGCTGTTGGGCAGTACACGAGTTGTACCGCTGCAGGCCCATCATAGTCAACCGCGCAGCAGGTCTGCGCAGCTGACATTTCGTCCGGCCGGCCAATCCAAAGGGCCGTCATTGACAGCGGGGCGAAAAAGCTTGAGCAGCCGCCTACCACAGCCGATAACCATGGCACGAAGAGCACCTGAATGACCTTCATGGCGAAAGTTTCATGATTAGGAGTGGTGCCGAAGGCGCTGCTCCCATGCCCAGCAGTTACACAGGGCTGTACCAGCATCTTTATACGTCGCCATTCCTGAAGGCTGCCAGTCGCGTTTGCTCTGTAAATGGATGGGTGTGTACGTGTTGTTATGCTGATACATTTCGTAATTCCAGAGGTGCATTGTTTGCCTCTGCATCAAACGAGAAACCAGAGATGGTGAATTTGGTACAGCAGCATAAGCAACCACTTTGCTCAGTTATACCAATGGTGTCAGCGATGGCATCCGTGTTTACGTGAGAACTGCACAGCTTATAAATGAGCGCACAGTTTTCTTTAGGAATCCTTTATGGCGTGCCCAAACTGTAAGTATGATGAAGTTGAGGAAAAGCGTGAATCAGTAATAACAGCCCGTAATTTATGTATCTGGATCGCAGTTGCCGTTCTTTAAGTTGCTCAGCTGCTGATATTAACTCGTCTCAGGGCAGAACAATGCGGCTCACCTGTGCAAATATGTAGGTTTTGCTGCCTTTGGCATTATTTTTTATCAGCGATGTACCTTTTCTACAGTATTTGAAGCTAAAATTTGTGGCTGTAGATGTCGATGTAAACAAATGCACCACTTTGGCAAATCTGACGTAGCAGGCGCAGCTCAAAGACTTCTTGAATATGCGAAATGTCTGAAGAATGTGTAAAGGGAATACAAAAAGCAAAGTATAAGTACAAAAATCAGCGGCAACAAACTCCAAGGCAGCCGCATCAGCAGATGGAATTCGGCATTTCTTTATCAACTACACTGTCAGCACAGCAGCGCACTCAGACCTGCTGACCCAGTATTCGGTGACTGCTGCGTGGCTTCCAGGAACGACATGCCCCGTAGAAGCCATAAATAATTAATTGCGATCTACGAAACGCACAACTGACGCACACTCAACATGGGCACTGGTACACAAATCAACCAGAGAAAGGCCCAGCACTCTTCCAAAACGTTTCCAGTTGCTTGCGGCTGTTCCCGCATTTACATTCATGAGTATCACCATTCATGACCATGGCGATGGACGTGCAACGTCCTTTCTACCAATGGCGTTACAGGGCATGAGTTATATATAGCAGGTATATAGGTATGTACAAAGGCTGAATTATATCTGCTAATTATCTACTTTCATGAGGTGACACATGACGAGTAGAAGCTTTGGGTCACTGTCGATCGTGTACTTCCTTTCGCTTATGTGTTTTTCAACTCTTCAAGCACGTATGCACACTGTATTATTACAGCTGAATTGTGTGTAGCTGGGCACAGTTATAGTTAGCACCCGTCCTGTTTCTTTCCTTGTCCTTCTCTTGCGTTGTGCTACCATGCTCTTAATGAAGTGCTCTGCAGCTTCGCACTGTAAGCTAGTTGGCCCAGTCGCCTACCTTGAACTGACATTGGAGCCTCGTGTGCTTTGTACAGTATTTGTACAGCACTGCACAGTAGGGGACAGCATTGTACAGTATTGTACAGTAATGCATAAGGCTATTTGCGCAGAAATAAAGGCATTTGCGGAGACCTGACTGCTGGTCAAGCTCATGTGAAAGATCAGTATAAAATTGACTACAAGCTCTTTTGTTGACAGTTTTAGGAAACGGCGCATTATGAGAAGGATTTCTCATAGTATGTTGTGAATAGGCTGTCGGAATGCTAATTAATGAATGAACCCACCGTGTTGAACTCACCCTTGATATTAGTCTAATATTTTTATCAAAACTTAAACTCCTGAGCATCTGCCAATGTTTCAGGCACTGTTAAAGCAGCATAGACATTGAAGTCAACAATTAGACAACCCGACAGAAGCTCCTTGGTCTTCACTGTTCCTTTCATTGAAAAACTGTGTAGCCCAGTTCACCAAAGTGCACAGTTTGCATTGTTTGAGTTTAGAAGTGCAAGGAGCTCTGGAGGCGAGCTTTGACGATACTTCCTGTTGATGTTATTTATTTTTCAGGCTCCTTTGTGGTCAGAAAATCATCAAATCCAACCAGTCTTCATTTCATATAGTGCATAGTGTTCATTGTGCAAGAGTTCCGACGGCAATGTTCAACAACATGCCAAAAAGCTTCGTATCAATTGATAAATTTCATAAGGCTCAATAAGAAAAAACTGTTCTGTGCAAATTAAGTTGCAGTTTTCTGCTTGCGCACAAGCTTATTCTGTTCCTTCCAGTAAAGGCATAGGTGAACTTGGTAGGCACACTCGTGGTAATTTCTGGCTGGTTGCCTGTATACTGAAACGCTGCCTGTATGGTTGTTAGTCTAGCCAGTGCCGACAACCATTGAGCAGCTCGTATAAATGTAATAGTAGCTGGAAAGTTTCCCTCGATGGCTTGCTGCCTGCCGTCATAGTAGCCAGCGGCAAATTTTCGTCGCACTGCGTAGGCCACTAGGCCTTACAAGTACTCCTTCGTTGGGTGTCGACTGAAGCTATGATTTCATGCCGAGTCAGCTGAGGTTTACTCTGAGCAGCTGCACAGCGCTTTCAAATCCATGAAGCCACATTGCCAATAAAAGCGAGGGTGAGGAAACAACCTGAATATTGCACCAACATTGTTCAAGGCTGCGATCTTTGCGGCATTGTGACATATTTGGGATATTTTGTATGCATTAGCCACAATGTATCCAAAATTTCGATCACCACGGGGAAGTCCGTGTAATCGAGCGCAACCAACCAAAAAATGAGACATCTCAAAAATCAGTCGTCACTGTATTTTTATGACCTTTTAAGAACTTTTTATTTTATGAATTTTCGTTAATTCGATCCTGAAGGGACCGAAAAAACTGGTCGAATTATCCGGTGGGTCGAATTCATTCATTTGATGGTTCATTCGCGTGACAGCTTCGCCTGTAAAGGTAGCTTTGGCGCAATACAACCGTGTCTTGTGGTCAAGCGCACCAAACAGGGAGAGGTGCTACATGGTGCTACTGTTCTTCATCATCATCATCATCATCATTTATTATCCCTTAAGGGCCCTATTGGGCATTACATAAGGGGGGGGGGGTTAACAAGAGAAGTATTCACGTGGTCATATAATTATAAAGCGAAATAAAAAGACAGACAGGCAAAGTAACGTTATACATTGTTATGGAACCGTGGTTGAAGGCAAAGACGCAAAGGAGCAAAGGAGACGTTAAGGAGCATAGCACGTGTTCTTCAATTTATGCACGCACGTGTGCTGTCTCCGGTCCCACTACAAGCACCCAGATGCCTAATATGTTTACTGGTCTGCATCACAGTTTAGACCGACTCTGCTATCTTTAAACATCCCCTCGACTTTTGGAGTCTTTTCATCTACCGCCTTCCTTTTTTGCTAGCTTTCTCGCAATGCAGATGGTCTTTCTCCGCCTCACGGTGCATGACACGTGCGCGCACGTATATCTAAGGAATGCTTACTTGACCCGGTTAACAGATTGAGACATGCATGGCGAGCGAAAGGAGGGCTCAAATCGCCACAGCAAGGTCAGAAACAACTCTGAATAGCTGCGAGTATGCTTGTTAGGTATCTAAGTGCATGTACTGTGGATGAAGACGGTGCGTACGCGCCTGTAGAATTAAGATACTGGCCCCTTCATATTCTTGCTATGTTTCAGCGTTTAACATGGCTGTATTCCGGCGAGGCTGACTAGTCTAGTTTCATTACTGGTGAAACCAATTTTGAGATCGAAATAACTGAAGTTTAGGACCATAGAAATGTATAGGCACCGGCCGGAATTGACTTCACCAGAGTCGAAATAATGACTTCTACTGTAGTATTATTCTATAATATCGCTGGGTTTGAGAATAAAGGTGGAAACTTTGGTTACTGCATGTGTGTTATACCCTTAGTGGGAGGCTTATCATTTCTTTCGATATTTATCTGGAAGTAATGCATATTTGGTGTAGCCACAGGAATGGAATGTAGTAGCCGGAAAATATATTACACAGTAGATCAGCCTTCAGCATTGGTCGGCCAGTGTGGGAGAAACTCACTCACACTCACTCATCATAATTTTTCCAGGCCCCGTACTCACCTCCGCTCACACTCACAAGCGCCCACTCACGCTCGCACTCACCTCCACTCATTCTCACTGGCGCTCACTCGCACTCACGTCCATTCACACACTGCGATGCACTCACCTCCACTCACAATCACTGGTACTCGCACACACCTCAGCTCACACTCACTAGCACTCACTTGCACTCGCACTCACCTACACTCACACTCGCTGGCACTCACTCGCACAAACCTCCACTCACATTCACTGGTACTGACTCATATTGGCATTCACCTCCAGTCAGTCGCACTCGCACTCACCTCCACTCATACTCACTCGTACTCAACTTCACTTACTCTTACTGGCACCCACCTCCACTCACACTCACTGGTACTCACTTACACAAACCTCCACTCACATTCACTGACACTTACCCTCGAACTCATATCCACTCAGTCGCACTCGCACTCACCTCCACTTGTACTCACCTACACTCACACTCACTGGCACTCACTCGCACTCACCTCCTCTCACTGGCACTCACTTGCACTCGCACTCACCTTCACTCACTGGCATTCACACTCGCACTCACCTAGACCCACACTCAGTGGCACTCACTCGCACTTACATCCGCTCACACTCACTAGCACTCACTTGCACTCGCACTCCCACTCCAAATCACTGCCACTCACACTCACCTCCGCTCACACTAACCGACACTCACTCGCACTCACCTCCACTCACACTCACTGGCACTCACTCGAACTTACCTCCTCTCACTGGCACTCACTTGCACTCGCACTCACCTTCACTCACTGGCATTCACACTCGCACTCACCTGGACCCACACTCAGTGGCACTCACTCGCACTTACATCCGCTCACACTCACTAGCACTCACTTGCACTCGCACTGCCACTCAAAATCACTGGCACTCACACTCACCTCCGCTCACACTAACCGACACTCACTCGCACTCACCTCCACTCACACTTACTGGCACTCGCACTCACCTCCGCTCACACTCACTAGCACTCACTTGCACTAGCACTCACAATCGCTCACACTCACCTCCACTCACACTCACTAGCACTCACCTCCTCTCACTGGCACTCACTCGCACTCACCTCCACTCACACTCACTGGCATTCACACTCGCACTCACCTAGACCCACACTCAGTGGCACTCACTCGCACTTAAATTCGCTCACACTCACCTCCACTTACACTAACCTCCACTCACACTCACTCGCACTCACCTCCACTCACACTCACTGGCACTCACACTCACTGGCACTCACTCGCACTCACGCCTTTTAAACAGGTGCGAGTGAATATGAGTGAGTGCATTCATGAGCGAGTGTGCTGCCCTCTGCTGCTCACAATTCGTGCATATTCAGACCGAAGCTTCCAGTTTAGCACCTATTCCATCTGAAGTGCGAGAAGGCTGTGCTTTGGGCCCAGTTTTATTTTTAATATACATAATCTATTTGTCTGGCCGATTAAATGGTAACATCCGTCTATTCGCTGACGATTGTTTTTTGTACCGCGAAATCGATTGCAATGATGATCAGCATATACAAAATTCTACATTTTCTGTGTGTGAGGAGTGACAGATGACTCTAAATGCCCAAAGATAAGTAATGCTAACAGTAAGTAGAAAGAAACAGATATCTGATTTTATTTACATTGTTAATGACACACCTCTCACTTTCCCGCTCGCCTCTACAAGAATAATCGGGGACGTGTAATCACTGTTTGCTGGCTCAATGATTCCCAACTGAAGCATTCGTTTTATCTTTACTTCGATTATTTTTCGCTGACGTGGTGAGACCCGCTTTGGTTTGTATTGGACGGCCTCATCTGATGTCAACTCAATCTCATGAGTAATGAGCGTCGTCCTCCCCGGCCAGCTACTGAAGCGTTGGCGAAATTCCTCAAAGAGTCTCCGGAAGCCGCTTACTTGATCGGCATCGAGAGCCATTCAGCTTACAGACAGATTCGGGTAGTAAGTTTTCGTCGCATCACGTACTCATCAGCTAGCCGAACCGCCTTATCTACCGTGTGTACGGCATTTCTATTCTCCACCCAAAACCTTACTGACTGTGGAATGCTGCGGTAGAATTGTTCGTGACAAATACACTCTATAGTTTTGTCCCTACTTGCGTAGACTTCGGCAACCTTAGGCCACTCAACAAGGTTTGTTTTCAAACCGTACGCAAACTCTGAGTAGCCCTCGTCGCTTTTTTTGCTGGCTTCTCTGAATCGCTGCCTAAATGCTTCCGGGGAAATTCATTACCTCCTCAACAGCGCTTTCTTTACTTTCCCGTAGTCTTCCGCGTAATTCGCCGTTAATATTCCGACTAGTTCGCTGCCTCACAAGGCAACAAATCACCAACCGTTGTGACCACGTACCCTGAGCGAAAATACACCTTTCACAAGTTCTCTGGAAATGAACAAAGAATAAGGCAATGACCTCTCCAACCATGTAGGGTTTGGTCCACTGGTCCATCCGACATGGCTCGACCTCGCTTGATCTGCTATGGTTGTACCCTTCACTTCTCGCCGCTGGACGCGATTTCTGAAGTTCAACCTGTAGCTCTGCCTTCTCTTTCTCGTGCTTTTCTCGTTCTCACTTACGCTCACGTTCACTCTCACGTTCTTGACGCTCACGCTACCGTGTTTCTTGTTTCACCTGCCAAGCAGTCTTAATACTTTCATCATCATTGCCACTATATTGAATTGCCTTTTGGAGAGCTGGCTTTTTCATCTTTTCTTCCGCCTAAACTCTCAACCCGTCGCACAATAATAAAAGTCTGACCCCGTCAACCTTCTAAGATCCATGGTAGCGGCCCCGAGTGGTGGTTAGAACTGTTTTGCTTCAATAATTTGTGCAAACACAAAATACGCAACAAATTCCCGATTCCTAGAACAATCAAAGCAAACACGCAAATTTTGAGGTCTGGCAAATCAAAAGCAAAAAACCACGCGCTCACTGACGGATGCAGCACCACGCCACCCGGTTCATCGGTCAGCTGTTCCCGGTTCCTCAGCACTCCCTGGTTTGAAGGCTATTTCTTCTTCGCTGTTCCCAGTTCCTCGGGACTTCTTTGGACGAAGGTTCATCCTTACCGCTGCCACCAGTTATTAGATATTGCCGTTGAATGCGGGAGTTGAGCGACGTTGATGGAGGATTTTGAGAACTGAAGGTTTATTTACAGTAATAGCACAAAGCAATGAAGAGTCATAAAGTGATCGACGGCTGGCAGCAAATAGGACGCTGCGGCCCGTACCAAAAAGAACAAAAAACTCTTCTCCCTGTCTCTCGTTTTTAACCCATTCGGTCTCTCGGGGTCACGTCATTTTCGGCCAGTCGTCGAGCCGGCTCAGGTGTCATCATTTTTCTCCAATGGTAGGCGTCCCTGCAAGTGCCGTCACATTCGGCCAATGGGGACGCTCCAAGGGCTCCATTGTCCGAGGGTTGACTTGCCTCCGGCTTCGCCTCCTCGCCTGGAAGTGCTCAGCTGGAGGAGACGAGTTGTTCTCGAACGACCTTCCAGAGCCGCAAAACAGCTTTGCTCGGGACGAAGATCAACTACCTGAAACCGTGCGAGCCTCCCGTTGCACTTTGGGGAAGAGTCAAGCAGGGGGGGAGACAATAGCTCGACGTGCGGCGCATGAGGTGGGGGTTGCCAACCTCTCTGACGGGTCCGGTTCAATTCAATTCAATTCGTTCAATTCAGTTATGCACCATAACTGGAATGCGACGGCGAATGGATGTGGTCGGGGAACTTGAGCTATGCCAGAAAAAGGGTCCGTATCCAACAGCGCATAGCAGACGGCCGCCGCTTTGGCGCGGCATCCACAGCGGAGAAAGCCCGCACGTGCGGGAAAGCAGCGCGGCAGCGTGGCAATTCTCCGGAAAAGCTTCACCCTCCAAGTATTCTAGGTCACACAGGCGCGGTTTGGTCTAATCAGGAATGCAGGCGCAAGACCGGACCATAAATGGGCATAACCGTCTCATGCGCGCACCTGCAAGCACCCGGCGCCAACTTGTCGGTTCGGCAGACGGGGAGAAGTGCTGAGCGTCCGAAGGAAGAGTAGGCGCCGCTGGTACACATGCACGCACTCACACGGCTCGCGTGGCTTCCAGCGGTCGTGTCTTGGCGACTCGCGGGCGCCTCTCTAGAGCTGAGGAGCCTTTTTCCAACCCTTTGGCGCCGTGTGCAAAGGTCTTCCCATGCCTGATTTTGAAAGTCTTTGCGCTTTACGCCCGAGCTAACAGTTGCCACGCAAGCGAAGCGTAACATTAGCTGTGGTGGAAATTAATCTCCATGCATAACAGCTTCTATGAACGATTTTTTTAAACCTGTACCGGGATTTTAGTTGGATAATCTAATAACGTCATCACGCAACCTGTCATTGTATTTTTGGTGATTTCTATTCTTTACTCATACCAAGCGTACTGCTACTAATGTTTTCTCGTATTAATTATGCTAATGTTTTAGTGTTCTTCATTGTATAAGTTCTTTTGTATTTATATGTATGCCCTCCCTGCAACGATCTCTCGTGAGATCGGTAGTATTCCTAAAATAATAAAAAAATGCTACGCGACTTCCGTTCGCCTGGTTAAGCGCATTCAATCCTTACTTTTTTCGCTGCAGGAAAGGAAATATTTTTTCATCCTTGGCCCGCCTAATGATGAGAATTCAGCGGAAGAGCCATTCGCACAATAAATGCCGAGAACAAGAGAAAACTGTGTAAACTACAACAACCTGGTACGTGCAAGTTTCGCAAGACTGGAGAAACTGACCCGGTCGAAACAGGGAGAGCTAGTGTCAATTGACGAGAGGAAGCCCGGAAGGCGTTTGGCATCAGGAGATAGGTGTCTACGCTTTGTTTTTCCAGTCCTGAAGAAACTAGTCAATTAAAACATTTTCCAGATTTTATTTCACCTTTAAAGCTAAGCAGTTTTGGCCGGAAATATCACAAACATGATGAACAGCCCAAAATACCTGTAATCCTAGAATATACAGCAGTAGCTAGGCACGTCGAACTCAGCATAATAGAATCCGTTGGCTTCTGTGTTTGTGCTATCGTTTGATACTATTCTTGTGGTTCTACCAAGCGCCATTATATTTGAAACGTAGCACTGCTAAGTTTGAGGACACGGGTTCGATCCCCGGCCGCGGCGGCTACATTTCGACGGGGCCTCAGTACCAGAACGCCAGGTGTTCAAAGTTAATCTGGAATCCGCTACTTTGGCGCGCCTCTCAATCATATCTTAGTTTTGGAAAGTAAAACCCGGAAATCATTATTTAAGAGTTTCGCTGAATCATACGTAATACATGCATCATAAAGGCGAAATTTTAAAATACCCCCCCCCCCCCTCTAGCTAGCCCCCTCTGTTGCTACGCCTACGATCACCAGAAAAGTGCTTGATAGAGTTCCAGTGGCGCGCTCGTCAGCTTGAGTCGTGAAGATGGCTATTTGTCTTTCTTTTTTGCGGGGCCACATACAATCCGGGTTCGGTGTTGTCGGCGTCGGTTCGCCATTTCCGATAAAGGCAAAAAATTTCCGATAAAAGCAATAAATAAATAGACGTTAACCTGGAAATAATATTCCGGGCCGGGGATTTGACCCCAGCAACTATGGGTTGCGAGACCAGCACGTTAACCCATTCAGCCTCTGTCTTTTTCTTTCTTTATTGCCGAATTCAGCCACTGTCGGTGGATGGTGTGCACGCTCTTAAACGAGGTTTTGTATGAAGAAGTTCGGCCGCGGCATGTGTACGTGCCTTTCATGCTGCGTCCACTTCCTCTTCGATGGGGTCCCGCCAACAACAGCCTCCCATGATTTCCGACGCAAACGTAGCACGTTTACTCTATCGCGTCCCAGTCGTAAAAGGTACTTTAAACGTCTTCAATTGTTGCGCTAGCTGTGCTATACTCATCCACGTTAATACCCACGTTTACTTATGCTCACTCACTTACCTTCGTGCTCACGTCTACTGAAACTCACGAGCACCTACTCACATACATACCGTCATTCACACTCATATTCGGAGTCACCTCAACTCACACGCAGTCACTCACATTCACATTCACCCACACTCAGTGACTCAGATTCACGCTCACCTCCACTCATCCACGTTCACACTCACCTGCACTCATACTCACGTTCACACTCACCTCCACTCACTCACAAACACTACGTTCACATTCATTTCCACTCACAAGCACTCACTCATGTTCCCACTCACCTGTACTTAGTCACCTACGTTCACACTCACCTGTACTCGCACTCACATGCACTCACGTTCACACTCCCACTCTCTCACAGTACTCAGTCACGTTCACACTCGCTGACACTCACCTCAACTCACATTAACCGACACTCACTCGCACTCGCTGGCACTCACTCACACTCACGCGCACTCAGTTGCACTCGCACTCACCTCCATCCACACTCATTGGTACTCACTCACACTCACCTCCCGTCACACTCACTGGTACTCACTCTCACTCACCTCCGCCCACGCTCACTGGCACTCACTCACACAAGCACTCACCTCGGTTCGCTTCCTGGAACTCACTCGCACTCACACTCACCTCAGCTCACACTCACTGGCACTCACTCTCACTCACCTCCGCCTACGCTCACTGGCACTCACTCACACAAGCACTCACCTCGGTTCGCATCCTGGAACTCACTCGCACTCACACTCACCTTCGCTCACACTCACTGGCTCGCACTCGCACTCACGCCTTTGAAATGAATGCGAGTGAGTCCGAGTTTGCAAGTACCAGCCTAAATATGTCTGCTTTCACCCTTAATGCCTCTACGTAGACCTGTTTCTTCTTGACTAATTTTACTCTTTCACTCTTCAAATTGAGGTGAATCCTAGCCCTCGCTAACCTATGATCACTGCACTTTACCATACCTATAACTTCTACATCCTGCACTATGCTGGGATCGGCAGAAGGTATGAAATCACTTCCGTTCCTTGTTTCACCATTAGGGCTTCTCCAGGTCCACTTTCTGTTGCTATGCTTCCTGAAAAAAGTTCTAAATTATTCTAAGCTTATTTCTTTCTGTAAATTCTACCAGCACCTCTCCTCTAGCATTTCAAGCATCGACGCCGTAGTTGCCGATTGCCTGTTCACGCGCCTGCCTTTTCCCCATTTTTGTATTAAAGACACCCATTACTACTGTATAGCGAGTTTGCACTTTTCTCATCGCTAATTGTTTGTCTTCATAAAACTGATCTACTTCCTCGTCGTCGTGGCTGAATATTGGAGCGTAGGCTTGTACTACCTTTAGACTGTACCTCTGATTAAGTTTGATTACGACTGCTGCTACCCTCTCATTAATGCTGTAGAATTCATCAATGCTGCCCGCTATGTCCCTGTGGATTAAGTATCCAATTCCAGGTTGCTTATTATCTATGTCCTCTATAGAAGAGGACATGGCTGTTATTCAGCCATGTACAAGCCTCACCAGTTCTTCTAATCTCACAAAGGCCGATGATATCTCAAACAATGCTTGATAGTTCTTCGAACAGTATTGCTAAGCTAGCCTTACTCGACAGAGTTCGCAGATTAAAGGTTGACATGGTCACTTTCCATTGACGGCCTGTCCGGACCGAGACTTTCTTAGCACCATCTACTGTGTTTAAGCTCTGACCGCCGCCTTGGACAGATGCTCCTCAGCTGCTGGGGGCTGATGGCCGTGAGTTAATTGTAGATATCATAAGGGAGGTTGTGGCCGAATACTGCACCAGGGAGGCCAACTCCTGTTCTGGTGAGGGAGTGTCTTTTTTCAAGCTTAGTGGGCCTTCCTAGTTTTGTTGTACCTGGATAAGTATAGCCGCACTCGCTCTCGGCATCTTTCGCCGGAGTCAGGCGTCACTCCAAGCCTGCGGGTACTTGCAAACTGGTACTTGCAGGCGGGTACTTTGCAAACAAATTTGCAGCCTTAGTACATAGAGATGATGGTGATGACATAAAGGTAATGAATGAAACCGTAACGAGGCTAGCTTCAGAGGCAGCAACTGAAGTGGGAGGCAAGGCACCAAGGCAACCAGTAGGCAAGCTCTCCCAAATAACAAAGGACCTAAGAAAGAAAGGACAAAGACTGAAAGTGTGCAACTCAAGAGATCAGATAAAGTTCGCCGAGCTGTCAAAACTGATCAACAAGGCGTAAATAAGTGATACTCGAAATTATAAGGTGAGAAAGACTGAGGAAGCCGTAAAACATGGACGCAGCCTGAAATCAGTGAGAACGAAACTTATCACAGGACAAACCAAGATCTATGCACTGAAAGATAAGCAGGGTAATATCATCAGCAATCTTGAAAGTATAATAAATGCAGCGACAGAATTCTATACCGACCTGTGCAGTACCCAGAGGACTCAGGAGAACTCAATTCGAAACGAGGATGAACAGGATATAGAAGCTCCTCCTATAACTGGAGATGAGGTCAGAAAGGCCTTGCAAGACATGAAACGGGGAAAAGCGGCAGGAGAAGATGGAATAACAGTCGATTTATATATATAAACTGTCCATAGTGTGTAAGTACACCCATATTGTATAGAATGTATGATGTAGGCTGTATGCGTGTACTCTTTGTAACACCGCTTCTCTTTTGTTACCAGCTCTCTGCTGTACTGCTGCAGACTGCTCCTTTTGTTACGGGGGCAGAGACCTCGTCAGGCAATCATGCCTTTAGTCTCTTCCACCCGCAGGATGATGTGATTTTCCTGCAAATAAAAAACTGACTGACTGACTGACTGATTTAATCAAAGATGGAGGAGACATAATGCTTGAAAAACTAGTGGCTCTCTATACGAAATGTCTATCAACTGCAAGAGTCCTAGAAAACTCGAAGAATGCAAACGTTATACTAATCCACGGAAAGGGAGATATTAAAGAACTGAGAAATCGTTGGCCTATTAGCTTACTCCCAGTGTTATATGAATATTTGCCAAAATAATATCCCGTAGGATGAGGGCAACACTCTACTTTAGTCAACCGATGGAACAGGTGGGCTTCAGGAAGGGATTCTCTACAATCGATCAGATCCATGTTATTAACCAGGTTATCGAGAAGAGAAATCCGCAGAGTACAATAATAATCATCATCATCAGCCTGGTTACGCCCATTGCAGGGAAATGGCCTCTCCCATACTTCTCCAACAACCCCGGTCATGTACTAATTGTGGCCATGCCGGCTCTGCAAACTTCTTAATCTCATCCGCCCACCTAACTTTCTGCCGCCCCCTGCTACGCTTCCCTTCCCTTGGGATCCAGTCCGTAACCCTTAATGACCATCGGTTATCCTCCCTCCTCAATACATGTCCTCCCCATGCCCATTTCTTTTTCTTGATTTCAACTAAGATGCCATTAACTCGCGTTTGTTCCTTCACCCAATCTGCTCTTTTCTTATCCCTTAACGTTACACCCATCATTCTTCTTTCCATAGCTCGTTGCGTCGTCCTCAATTTGAGTAGAACCCTTTTCGTAAGCTTCCAGGTTTCTGCCCCGCAGGTGAGTACTGGCGAGGCGCAGCTATTATACACTTTCCTCTTGGGGGATATTGGCAACATGCTGTTCATGGTCTGAGAATGCCTGCCAAACGCACCCCAGCCCATTCTTATTCTTCTGATTATTTCTGTCTCATGATCCGGATCTGGCGTCACTACCTGCCCTAAGTAGATGTATTCCATTACTACTTCCAGTGCCTCGCTGCCTATTGTAAATCGCTGCTTTCTTCCGAGACTGTTAAACATTACTTTAGTTTTCTGCAGATTAATTTTTAAACCCACTCTTCTGCTTTGCCTCTCCAGGTCAGTGAGCATGCATTGCAATTGGTCCCCTGAGTTACTAAGCAAGGCAATATCATCAGCGAATTGCAAGTTATTAAGGTATTCTCCATTAACTTTTATCCCCAATTCTTCCCAATGCAGGTCTCTGAATACCTCCTGTAAACACGCTGTGAATAGCATTGGAGAGATCGTATCTCCCTGTCTGACACCTTTCTTTATTGGCATTTTGTTGCTTTCTTTATGGAGGACTATGGTGGCTGTGGAGCCGCTATAGATACCTTTCAGTATTTTTACATACGGCTCGTCTACACCCTGATTCCGTAATGCCTCCATGACTGCTGAGGTTTCGACAGAATCAAACGCTTTCTCGTAATCAATGAAAGCTATAAATAAGGGTTGGTTATATTCCGCACATTTCCCTATCACCTGATTGATAGTGTGAATATTATCTATTGTTCAGTAGCCTTTACGGAATCCTGCCTGGTCCTTTGCTTGACAGAAGTCTAAGGTGTTCCTGATTCTATTTGCGATTACCTTAGTAAATAGTTTGTAGGCAACGGACAGTAAGCTGATCAGTCTATAATTTTTCAAGTCTTTGGCGTCCCCTTTCTTATGGATTAGGATTATGTTAGCGTTCTTCCAAGGTTCCAGTACGCTCGAGGTCATGAGGCATTGCGTATACAGGGTGGCCAGTTTCTCTAGAACAATCTGCCCACCATCCAACAAATCTGCTGTTACCTGATCTTCCCCAGCTGCCTTCCCCCTTTGCATATCTCCTAAGGCTTTCTTTACTTCTTCCGGCGTTACCTTTGGGATTTCGAATTCCTCTAGACTATTTTCTCTTCCATTATCGTCGTGGGTGCCACTGGTACTGGATAAATCTCTATAGAACTCCTCAGCGACTTGAACTATCTCACCCATATTAGTTATGATATTGCCGGCTTTGTCTCTTAACGCATACATCTGATTCTTGCCGATTCCTAGTTTCTTCGCTGTTTTTAGGCTTCCTCCGTTCCTGAGAGCATGTTCAATTCTATCCATATTATAGTACAATAATACAGTACAATAAGCCTCTCTAGAGTACAATAGAGTACAATAAGCCACTCTATACGGTTTTCATACATTACGGAAAAGTATTTGATTCAGTAGAGATGCCAGCAGTCATAGAGGCATTGCGTAATCAAGGAGTGCAGACCGCTTACGTAAATACCTTGGAAAATATCTACAAAGACTCCACAGCCACCTTTATTCTACACAAGAAAAGCAGGACGATACGTATAAAGAAAGGAGTCACACAAGGAGACGCAATATCTCCAATGCTTTTCACTGCAGGCTTGGAAGAAATATTCAAACTATTAAACTGGGAAGGTTTAGGAGTAAGGATCGACGTCAATACCTCAGCAAGCTTCGCTTTGCCGATGACATTGTTCTATTCAGCAAGACTGCAGATGACTTACAACAAAACATTGAGGTCCTTAATAGTGAAATTGTAAGAGTGGTGCTAAAGATAAACATGCACAAGAGAGAGATAATGATGGATAGTCGTGCAAGGAAACAAGAATTCAGGATCGCCAGTCAGCCTCCAGACTCTGTGAAATATGTCAACTAAACACAGGGAACCCTGACCATGAGAAGGAAATCCACAGATGGATAAAAATGGGTTCGATCGCATACGGCAGACATCGTGAGCTCCTCACTGGAAGCTTACCGTTATCATTGAAAAGGAAAGTATACCATCAGTGTATTTTACCAGTGATGACATATGGGGCAGAGACTTGGAGGCTGACAAGGAAGCTTGAGAACAAGTTAAGGACTGCGCAGAGAGCGGTAGAAACAAGAATGCTAGGTATAACTTTAAGAGACAGAAATAGATTGGTTTGAATCAGAGAGCAAACCGGTATAGACGACATTTTAATTGACATGAAGAGAAAAAAATGGCGCTGGGCAGGTCATGTAATGCGTAGAGCAGATAACCGTTTGACCATTAGGGTAACAAATTGGGTACCAAGAGAAGGGAAGCGCAGCAGAGGACGACAGAAGACTAGGTGGTGCGACGAAATTAGGAAATTTGCGGGTACTAGTTGGAATCGGCTGGCGCAGGACCGGCGCAATTGGAGATCGCGGGGAGAGGTCTTCGTCCTGCACTGGACGTAAAATAGGCTGATCATGATGATGATGAGTGTGAGTGAGTGCGCTCATAAGTGAGTGCGTCGATCTATGGGTTTCAGTGATGCTTGGATAGGAGAAACAAATTATACTCGCGGACAACTTTTCTTGGCTGTGAAGCGTAGGCTACTTTGCCTCTTTCACCGCTGCTGGAAGTAGTCCCAGAGGTTTGTTCAAGTTTTCTTACGTGGGAAATAAAAAAAAATTTACAGCGCCTAATTTCGAATGATACGTAACATTCACCAATCAGATACTGGTATTTTGTTGTACTTTTAGTTTGCCATTTCCAGTTTTCGCATACCCAAGGCCATTGCACGTTTTACGGATTCCTCCAAGGCATTTTGGTGCCCGCGTCTTACTTGCTGTCCTACCAATCCTCTCATGAGAGGCTGTTGACCAACTTCAGCAACAAAAGACTGTCGAAGCAGACAAAACAAGTGGTTGCAGCGTCTACACGGAAACCAAGTGGATCCACCTGGAAATCGCAACCGTCGGCATGTGCAAGCGAGTGAGTGAGCTGACTGCGCCGGCGGCGGCTCTACCAACACCAGCGTCGGTTGTGGGTCTATGTCCCGACCGACTCCGAGGTCATATGGATGATACGGGGCGCCGACGCAGGCTGCAATGCTTGCTGTTCAGAATTCGGTACATAACGGATGTGTATAAACACTGAAGTCAATGACGCCAAGTTATTCGTTTGTCCCTTCCCTCAACTAAAGAATTTGTGCCAGTTCAGAGAAAGCGAAGCCAGTGCAGAAGCTCCCCCCTCGTAGCTTTTGCATAATAGCCAAGAACAGTTGTCTGCGATTATAGCAAGGTTACACTGTGCATAAACGCTCTCACAGGCAACAAAAATTCAACTGATGTGGCTGAAGAGTAAACCTAGATTAAAATTTTGTTTCAAGCCCATGAGCTTTCATAGCGGTGCTTACCAATGCAGAAGCATGTTTACACTAGAGGGTGCTGATAAGTATTGCGCCTTAAGCAGAAAATGTGAGTTTGGAAACTAACTTCCACACTATTCTACATATTTCCCCGGGAAGGCAATGATTTTGCGATATCTGTCACCCCTACAAGTGAAATCTTTATGTCTGCTGGTGTAACCACTCATTGGCAGCATTAACTGCCTCCTGAACACTGTCAAATTGTTGTTATTTATGAGTTTTTTAAAATTGGGGATAGGATGATAGTCGCAAGGAGCCAGGTCAGGTGAAGAGGGTGGATGAGGCATCAATTGAAACCTGAGATTGGTTGGTTTTGCCATTGTTTCACCTGCAGTATGTGATGAGGCACTGTCTAGTGAGAGTATAGTGAGAGTGTCTAGTGTCTAGTATAAGCTGCAGCGATGGCGTAGAGGTAGAACACCCGCCCCGTGTGCAAGAGGTCTGCGATCCGAATCCCGGTGCCACGCAATTTTCCACCGGATAAAAAAAAAGATCCGCGTGTTGATAAAATTGCATAAACAAGCCTGGGGTGTGGCCTGATCCT
This sequence comes from Dermacentor albipictus, assembly GCF_038994185.2. Taxonomy (NCBI): domain Eukaryota; kingdom Metazoa; phylum Arthropoda; class Arachnida; order Ixodida; family Ixodidae; genus Dermacentor; species Dermacentor albipictus. Next base: position 4,016,882 of record NW_027225566.1, on the reverse strand, counting down.
GGTTACCAGAACCGGTAACGCACTCTCTCACCAGAGCAGGATTGGCCACCCTGGTGCAGTACTTGGCCACAACTTCCTATATGAACACCACAATCAAACCCCGGCCCTCAGTCCCCAGCAGCTGCGAAGCAGCTGACCACGGTGGCGGTCAGACCTGCGACGCAGCAGAGGGTGCTAAGAATCCCTTGCTCCGGACAGGCTGCCATCGGAATATGAACCCGGCAACGTTTAACGCTAGAACGTTATCTAGTGAGGTGAGTCTAGCAATGCTATTGGAGGAATTAGAGGGCAGTAAATGGGATATAATAGGGTTTCTTGAAGTTAGGAAGCCAAAAGAAGCATATACAGTGCTAAAAAGCGGGCACGTCCTGTGCTACCGGGCCTTATCGGAGAGACGAGAACTAGGTGTCGGATTCCTGATTAATGAGAACTTAGCTGGTAACATACAGGAACTCTATAGCATTAACGAGAGGGTGGCAGGTCTTGTTGTGCAATTTAATAAGAGGTACAAAATGAAGGTTGTATAGGTCTAAGCCCCTACATCCAGTCATGATGACCAGGAAGTTGAAATCTTCTATGAAGGCGTAGAATCGGCGATGGGTAAAGTCGAAACAAAATACACTATACTGATGGGCGACTTCAATGCCAAGGTAGGCAAGAAGCATGCTGGAGACAAGGCAGGGGGGGAATATGGCATAGGCACTAGGAATAGCAGGGGAGAGTTATTAGTAGAGTTTGCGGAATAGAATAATATGCGGATAATGAATACCTTCTTCCGCAAGCGGGAAAGACGAAAGTGGACGTGGAGGAGCCCGAACGGCGAGACAAGAAATGAAACAGACCTCATACTCTGCGCTAACCCTGGCATCATACAAGATGTGGACGTGCTCGGCAAGGTGCGCTGCAGTGACCATAGGATGGTAAGAATCCGAATTAGTCTAGACCTGAGGAGGGAACGGAAGAAACTGGTATATAAGATGCCGATCAATGATTAGCGGTAAGAGGGAAAATAGAGGAATTCGAGATCAAGCTACAGAACAGGTATTCGGCTTTAACACAGGAAGAAGACCTTGGTGTTGAAGCAATGAACGACAATCTTATGGGCATCATTAGGGAGTGTGCAATGGAAGTCGGTGGTAACTCCGTTACACAGGATACCAGTAAGCTATCGCAGGAGACGAAAGATCTGATCAAGAAACGCCAATGTATGAAAGCCACTAACCCAACAACTAGAATAGAACTGGCAGAACTTTGGAAGTTAATCAACAAACGTAAGACAGCTGACATAAGGAAGTATAATATGGATGGAATCGAACATGCTCTCAGGAACGGAGGAAGTCTAAACGCAATGAAGAAGAAACTAGGAATTAGATGTATGCGTTAAGAGACAAAGCCGGCAATATAATTACAAATATGGATGAGATAGTTCAAGTGGCTGAGGAGTTCTATAGAGATTTATAGAGTAGCAGAGGCACCCACGACGATAATGGAAGAGAAAATAGTCTAGAGGAATTCGAAATCCCAAAGGTAACGCCGGAAGAAGTAAAAGAAGCCTTAGGAGATATGCAAAGGGGGTAGGCAGCTGGGGAGGATCAGGTAACAGCAGATTTGTTAAAGGATGGTGGGCAGATTGATCTAGAGAAACTGGCAACCCTGTATACGCAATGCCTCATGACCTCGAGCGTACCGGAATCTTGGAAGAACGCTAACACAATCCTAATCCATAAGAAAGGGGACGCCAAAGACTTGAAAAATTATAGACCGATCAGCTTACTGTCCGTTGCCTACAAAGTATTTACTAAGGTAATTGCAAAGAGTATCAGGAACACCTTAGATTTCCGTCAACAAAAGGACCAGGCAGGATTCCGTAAAGGCTGCTCAACAATAGACCACATTCACACTATCAATCACGTGATAGAAAAATGTGCGGAATATAACCAACCTTTATATATAGGTTTCATTAATTACGAGAAAGCGTTTGATTCAGTCGAAACCTCAGCAGTCATGGAGGCATTGCGGAATGAGGGTGTAGGCGAGCCGTATGTAAAAATACTGAAATATATCTATAGCGGCACCACATCCACCGTAGTCCTCCATAAAGAAAACAACAAAATCCCAATAAAGAAAGGCGTCAGGCAGGGAGATGCCATCTCTCCAATGCTATTCACAGCGTGTTTACAGGAGGTATTCAGAGAGCTGGATTGGGAAGAATTGGGGATAAGAGTTAATGAAGAATACCTTAGTAACTTGCGATTCGCTGATGATATTGTCTTGCTTAGTGACTGAGGGGACCAACTGCAATGCATTCTCACTGATCTGGAGAGGGAAAGCTGAAGGGTGGATCTAAAGATTAATCTGCAGAAAACTAAAGTAATGTTTAACGGTCTTGGAAGAGAACAGCAGTTTACGATAGGTAGTGAGGCACTGGAAGTGGTAAGCGAATACATCTACTTAGGACAGGTAGTGACTGCGGATCCGGATCATGAGACTGAAATAATCAGAAGAATAAGAATGGGCTGGGGTGCGTTTGAAAGGCATTCTCAGACCATGAACAGCAGGTTGCCATTATCCCTCCAGAGAAAAGTATATAATAGCTGGGTCTTACCAGTACTCACGTACGGGGCAGGAATCTGATGGCTTACGAAAAGGGTTCTACTTAAATTGAGGACGCCGCAACGAGCTATGGAAAGAAGAATGATAGGTGTAACGTTAAGGGATAAGAAAAGAGCAGATTAGTTGAGGGAACAAACGCGAGGTAATGATATCTTAGTTGAAATCAAGAAAAAGAAATGGGCAGGACACGTAATGAGGAGGGAAGATAACCGATGGTCATTAAGATTTACGGAATGGATTCCAAGGGAAGGGAAGCGTAGCAGAGGGCGGCAGAAAGTTGGGTGTGCGGATGAGATTAAGAAGTTTGCAGGGACAACATGGCCACAATTAGCACATGACCGGGGTAGTTGGAGAAGTATGGGAGAGGCCTTTGCCCTGCAGTGGGCGTAACCAGGCTGATGATGATGATGATGACTGTCTAGTGCTTGTACACCTCCTTGAAATCCATAGAAACTCTTGAATTTGAAAAAGAGATTCAAAGGCTTGTAGAGCTCTTTGAAAATACATGTGCTCATTGATTTTCCTAAAACCTACCGTGGTGTTATAGTGGGTTTGGTGCTGCGCCGCTAATCCTGAGGTTGTAGGATCAAATGCCGACCATGGCGGCCACTTTTTTATGGGAGCGAAATACAAAAAAAATATTGACACGTGTACTTATCTTTATCGGGCGACGAAGTTTCGCCGCCTAACAAATGCAGTCGCACAGCGCGGGACGCGCCTGCGTGTATCCGAAGTTTCTGGAAAGTTATCGATTCTTCTATCTGCTGTCTGTTGTCGCCGAACCTTATGTTATCTGATGTCATCGTGTGACGCGAATGGTGTAGAACTTTGTGGAAGGCACGCGGGTCCCAACGATTAGTCTGGAACATTCGATGACTGCTGCATAAAAGCCGACGCGCTGGACCCGCTGATCAGATTTTCGACGATCGCCGACTGTGTTCGCCGCTATCGTTGTGCTATAAGTGTAGCCTGTTTTGTGGGCACAGGTTCGCCCAATAAAAGTTAGTTTTGTTGTTCACAGTATTGCTACTGTGTTATTCAACGTCACCACCACGTGACATCTGGTGGAGGTGCTTTACGTTCATGTACATGACGCCCCCGACAAGCCGTAATTCAAGCCCGGACCGCAAAGACAACACCAGCGCCGTCCCGGAACATCGAGCAAGCCGCCGGCTACAGCAGCTGCCCCCGGAACACGGAATTCTACCAGAGACGACCAAGAAGAGCGTCTGAGAAGTTCGTCCAGAGACGACCAAGAAGACAGCCCCAATGGCAGCCGGAGCAGCCCCAATAGTTCTACAGCAGCCCAGGGAGCCACCGACGTTCCGCGGTTCCACATTTGAGGACCCGGAAAGCTGGCTGGAGACGTATGAGAGGGTCGCTAAGTTTAACAGTTGGGACAGCGACGGCAAGCTGCGGCATGTGTATTTCGCATTGGAAGACGCCGCCAGGACGTGGTTCGAGAATCGGGAAGCCACCTTAACGACGTGGGACCTGTTCCGAAGCGGCTTCTTGCAAACGTTTACAAGCGTCGTGCGAAAAGAGCGAGCCCAAGCTCTACTAGAAACCAGAGTGCAGCTGCCAAACGAGACGATCGCGATCTTCACGGAGGAGATGGCCCGTCTTTTCCGGCACGCCGACCCGGAAATGTCGGAGGAGAAAAACGTTCGCTTCCTGATGCGCGGCGTCAAGCAAGAACTTTTCGCCGGACGTATTCGTAACCCACCGAAGACTGTGCCTGAGTTTTCTGCAGAGGCATCGATGATCGAGAAAACTCTGGAGATGCGCACCCGGCAATATAACCGCCAGGGGCACACTCCGCAGTATGCCATCCAAGGACTGGGTTCGGACGACCTTCAAAAGACCATCAGGGCCATTGCGCGCGAAGAACTGCGCAAGGTCCTGCCTTCGTCGCAGCCTCAAGTAGCTTCCGTCGCTGACATCGTGAAAGATGAGGTTCAGCGATCGCTTGGGGTTCCTGAGGTGCAACCTTAATTACCGCAGCCCCAGCCAGAAGCGATGACTTCGCGCCGTCGCACGCCGTCAAGGTCCCCCTCCGCGTCCACGCCAGGGCCCTGCAACGACGCAATTCCGTCGTCCGCCGCCGCCGCCGCCAGCACGTTCACCCGTCGCCCAGCGCACCTACGCGAGGAAGACGGACATTTGGCGAGCCCCCGACCACCGCCCGCTCTGCTATCACTGCGGAGAAGCCGGCCATGTGTATCGCCGATGCCCATACCGGGAGATGGGACTGCGAGGTTTTGCCGTCAACGCTCCGCGCCCACAGCAAGGTGAATGCCCTCGCGATATCGCCGACTACCTTGCCGCTACTCAGTGGAGCCCTCGACGACCGTCGCGTTCGCCATCACCAGGCCGCTACCTGTCGCCGCAGCGCCGACCATACACTGGCCCAGCCCGGGGCCGGTCAGCGAGCCCATATCCGGAAAACTAAAAGCAGCAACCGATGGAGGTGTGGTTGCTGTTCGTCGAACTGACGAAGATCCTCCGCCGCCGACGAAGACGACGAAGAAGCTATCTCGAGGACATAACAATGACACGCCGCCGTCCCGACGAAGTCAGGAAGGCAAGACTACACCGACGAACGACGACTTGATGACGCGACGTTCCAGCTTCAATTCTACACGACGCAGCCGTGATCCGACGCCAAGACGTAACTGCAACGCCAGACAAAGAACCACCGACCTCGACGTACTTCTCGACGGCCATGCAGTCACGGCCTAAGTCGACACAGGTGCCGATTACTCCGTAATGAGTGGACACATCGCCGCCCATTTGAAGAAAGTTAAAACTGCATGGGAAGGCCCTCAAATTCGAACCGCTGGAGGACACCTCATTACGCCGACTGGAGTCTGCACGGCAAGAATTACCGTTAATGACCAGACTTACCCTGCCACCTTCGTTATCCTCCAACAGTGTTCACGAGACGTCATTCTCGGCATGGACTTCCTGAACCATCACGGCGCAATCATAGATCTGAAGTCAAAATCGATAACGCTGTCGGAAGATCAAGCGATACCGCCGGAGAGCTTTCGCAGTCACCACGCCTTGAGTGTTCTCGAAGATCAAGTGAGCATCCCGCCTCGCTCCAGCATTGTTATTTCGGTCGGCACCGAAATACCTGCTGACGTAGAAGGTGTCATCGAAGGCGACCAACGTCTACTGCTAGACCGTGAAATTTGCGTCGCAAGAGGGATCGCTCGACTACACGGAGGGAAAACTGAAGTGTTGCTGACAAACTTCAGCCAGGAGTTCAAGCACATCAACAAGGGCACGATGATCGCATACATCGAGGAAATTCTGGAAACCAGTAATGCGTTTGTCCTCTCGGATTCCGCCGCAGCTACCCCGACGACCATGGTTCCCGAACCAGCCTACGACATTAATCCAAGTCTCCCAGTGGTTAAGCAACAGCAGCTCAGAAGTCTGCTCCGACGATACAAAGGCTGCTTTTCGACGTCATCGAGGATTCGACAAACACCAGTCGCCAAGCATCGCATAATCACCGAGGAGTACGCTCGACCACTCCGCCAAAGCCCTTACCGAGTTTCGCCGCGAGAACGCGAAGCCATAAGAGAACAAGTCGACGAAATGCTGCGCGACGACATCATCCAGCCGTCGAAAAGCCCGTGGGCATCCCCTGTTGTCCTGGTGAAGAAAAAGGACGGAAGCCTACGTTTCTGCGTCGATTATCGTCGTCTGAACAAGATCACGAAGAAGGACGTATACCCCCTTCCACGGATAGACGACGCATTGGATCGGCTCTGCAACGCTAAGTACTTCTCCTCGATGGACCTCAAGTCTGGCTATTGGCAAATAGAAGTCGACGAAAGAGATCGCGAAAAGACCGCCTCTACGAGTTCAAGGTTATGCCATTTGGACTGTGCTCGGCGCCTGCAACGTTCCAGCGCGTGATGGACACGGTTTTAGCGGGATTGAAATGGCAGACCTGTCTCGTTTACTTGGATGACGTCGTTGTATTCGCCGGAATTTCGATGATCACCTTAGGCGGCTTGCCACAGTACTGGACGCCATCAAGTCATCAGGGCTCACTCTGAAGCCAGAAAAATGCCGCTTCGCTTACGATGAGCTTCTGTTCCTAGGCCACGTCATCAGTAAATCCGGAGTACGCCCCGACCCCCAGAAAACAGCTGCCATCGCAAAGTTCCCGCAGCCCACCGACAAGAAGGCAGTGCGTAGATTCCTTGGCATGTGTGCCTACTACAGGCGCTTTGTCAAGGACTTTTCACGCATCGCCGAGCCGTTGACACGTCTAACTAAAGGTGATGTTGAGTTCAAGTGGGAAACGCCGCAGGCCGACGCATTTGAAGGACTCAAACGACGCACGCAGTCGCCGCCGGTACTTGCGCACTTCGACGAGTACGCCGATACAGAAATCCATACTGACGCCAGTAGCCTAGGCCTCGGTGCCGTTCTAGTCCAGAGGAGAAACGGAGTCGAACAGGTGATAGCTTACGCTAGCCGGTCGCTGTCAAAAGCGGAAGGCAACTATTCTACGACCGAAAAAGAATGCCTCGCCATCGTTTGGGCTACAGCGAAATTTCGCCCTTATCTTTATGGCAGGCCATTCAAAGTCGTCAGTGACCATCACGCGTTGTGTTGGCTAGCGAGTATAAAGGATCCTTCAGGACGACTGGCGCGGTGGAGCCTCAGACTACAAGAATACGACATCACTGTAACCTACAAGTCCGGACGAAAACACTCATATGCCGATTGCCTATCAGCGCCCCCATTGACCCGCCGCCGCAAGATGACGAAGATGACGACGCCTTCCTTGGAATGATAAGCGCGGAAGATTTCGCTGAACAGCAACGGGCAGACCCGGAGCTAAAAGGCCTCGTGGAATATTTAGAAGGGCACACCGACGTTGTCCCCAGGGCATTTAAGCGCGGATTATCTTCTTTCACGCTTCAAAACAATCTACTCGTGAAGAAGAATTTTTCACCAGTCCGCGCCAACTACCTTCTTGTTGTCCCGTCAGGACTTCGTCCAGAATTATTGCACGCCCTACATGACGATCCGACCGCTGGACACCTCGGATTTTCCCGGACACTATCGAGGATACAAGAAAAGTATTATTGGCCGCGCCTGACCGCCGACGTCACCCGTTATGTCAGAACATGCCGAGACTGTCAGCGACGCAAGACACCGCCGACAAGGCCAGCCGGACTACTACAGCCAATCGAGCCTCCTTGCCGACCATTCCAGCAGATCGGGATGGACTTGCTGGGACCCTTTCCGACGTCAACAACCGGAAATAAGTGGATCGTCGAGGCGACGGACTACCTCACCCGCTTCGCAGAAACTAAAGCACTGCCGAAAGGTAGCGCAGCCGAAGTGGCGAAATTCTTTGTTGAAAACATCCTGCTGCGACATGGCGCCCCAGAAGTCCTCATCACCGACAGAGGAACGGCCTTTACAGCGGAGCTCACCCAAGCCATACTGAAATACAGTCAAACAAGGCACAGAAGGACAACGGCCTACCATCTGCAGACGAATGGTCTTACGGAGCGGCTGAATAAGATCCTCGCCGACATGCTAGCGATGTACGTCGACGTCGAACACAAGACCTGGGATGCCGTCCTGCCGTACGTAACATTCGCTTACAACAAGGCGGTGCAAGAAACAACACAGATCACGCCGTTCAAGCTGGTCTACGGCAGGAACCCGACGACGACGCTCGACGCCATGCTGCCGCACGTCACTGACGAGGAGAACGTTGACGTCGCTACCTATCTCCAGCGCGCCGAACAAGCCCGACAGCTCGCCCGCCGGCGAATCAAGAGCCAGCAGAGGACCGACAGCCGACACTACAACCTCCGACGACGCTTCGTCGAGTACCAGCCCGGCGACCGTGTTTGGGTATGGACCCCGATACGCCGGCGAGGACTCAGTGAGAAGCTACTGCGACGCTATTTCGGACCCTACAAGGTCATCCGACGTATTGGCGCTCTTGACTATGAGGTCGTGCCAGACGGCATTTCGCATTCACAGCGGCGCCGCGCACGATCTGAAGTGGTCCACATGGCGCGCCTTAAACCATTTTACGGACGCTGACGAACTTTCTTATTTTGTTGTTTTCTTTGCTACGAGTGCTTTTCTTTGTTACTTTCGTTTGTTTGCAGCATCGGGTCGATGCTTTTTTAAGAGGGGGGTAATGACACGTGTACTTATCTTTATCGGGCGACCGAGTTTCGCCGCCTAACAAATGCTGTCGCACAGCGCGGGACGCGCCTGCGTGTATCCGAAGTTTCTGGAAACTTATCGATGCTTCTATCTGCTGTCTGTTGTCGCCGAACCTTATGTTATCTGATGTCATCGTGTGACGCGAATGGTGTAGAACTTTGTGGAAGGCACGTGGGTCCCAACGATTAGTCTGGAACATTCGATGACTGCTGTATAAAAGCCGACGCGCTGGACCCGCTGATCCGATTTTCGACGATCGCCGACTGTGTTCGCCGCTATCGTTGTGCTATAAGTGTAGCCTGTTTTGTGGGCACAGGTTCGCCCAATAAAAGTTACTTTTGTTGTTCACAGTATTGCTACTGTGTTATTCAACGTCACCACCACGTGACAATATGTACTGTGCGTTGGGTGCACGTAAAAAACCGCAGGTGGTCAAAATTAAGCTGGAGTACCCCCTACAGCTTGCATCATCATCATATTGTAGTTTTGGTACGTAAAAAACCCTAAAAAGTGAGAAATTTCTTTGAGACTGCGGTTGGGGGTGGCTTTTGAACATTTAAAGTAGTAAACTTTAATGTTTAAAGTAGCCCCGGTATGGGCACCGGGGCCTCGTCAGGCCTTACCGCCTTTTGTCCCGATGTCCTCTTTTGCTTGAAGAGCTGAATAAACTTCACTTCACAAACTCCACTTTGGGCTGTGTCTATCGGCAAACAGTTCTAGATATTTTCTTTTGAGAGTGTTGCTAAAGGATTGCAATGTGACGTGTTCCCAACCACCAACGACGGGCTTGTTTAAATCAAGGCAGTTATATAAAACTTCTGGAGTGGCACTCCCTGCATCCGCTTTCGAGAGCGAGTGAAGCTACGATAGCGCTTACTAGAACTATAATTATACTAGAATCAAAGCGGATGTGCTTTGCATACCAGTCTCTCCTCTTGTGGAGAAAGTAACGGTGGCGCTGGCGTCACACACACTTGAAGCAAGTTGATGTGTTCTGACCTGTAATGCTGGTGTGCGTGAGCACGTGCGAGTGCTGCCGCTCATTTGTTATGAACACGAACAAAAAAAAAACAGTTTAAATCATTGCTATGCGCCCGGGTGCAATACTGCAGGTATGATCGCACGGACCAAGGCCACAAGGTATTGCTTTTTAAAGCTCCAAGAGATGAAGCGTGACGCCTTGTGTAGGAGAGAAACCTGTGCAGACTTGGAAAGCCCCTCGACGCCGATCGCCCTGTGTGCAAGCTTCACTTTTGAGCCTCATTTCGTCGTGAGAGACTATGTGCACGTAATTAACCAAACAGAAGTTTCAGTTCCAAGAGCGATGCCAATTCTACAACCTGACTGGTGCCGATTTTTTTGCCGAATCTGACTTCATATCTAACCAAGGAAACACTGGCACCGTGGCCACTGACAATATGGCGTCACTTCGCGTCTGATTATGACAGCGAAATGTGTTGCATTTAAGAGAGAATGTGGAATTATAGCAAGTATGGGCAGCAGAATTTGGTTTCAGATGCTCTACTCCCCACAGAAACTCACGAAAGTGAGCGTGTGAAAGAAAAAAAATTGAACAATGCTTATAAATCTGTAAATTTGCTTTAAAAACAGATATTGCCGTTGTGTAAACTGTACCTGTTCTAGCATCTCGAGCAGACAAATGTGATATGTAAATGAACAGTTCAGAAGAAATATTTACAATGATTATGAAAACTTTCCAAAATTCCTTCTCAGAAATTATAGATGTACTTCAGAGCAGTATAATACATCACATTTGTGGCATTTTCGATCAGTACTGAGTTAAATTTGATGCTTTCCTTCTTTTTTGTTTTATGATATTTGTATAAAAAAGATTGACAGCGTTAATAAAATTCTGCTTGCTTCATTTGATCATTTGAAGGTCTTCTTTCCAAATGCAACAAACGTGATCAAAAACGGTGCATTGGATTTCGAACAAATTGATACTTCCTTTCGGATGTATTTATGTAGGACGTAAATGTGAGCTTCCTACAGTTCCAATAAGGATTCTGATACTAGGCACTATCCACCAGTAGCCTTCAGAAGAATTGATAATGAATTAAAAATAATTATATAGTCCTTGCAATACTGCTCACACGCTCCGCTGAGCTAGTTAGAATGCATTTTTTTACAGGAAACTTGATAATAAACAGGCAATAAGAATAATGACGGGCACTGATCGCTTCAATAGTGATGTTTGATCCAACCTTCAAGGAGCAGGTTAATAATACAGATTTCTAGAATGACGTTATTGTCAGCGCTTCACCACAGCCACTCATGTTACATTTTGCTCAACCTCTCTGAGCCTGCCAGGTGCTCACCCGCCGCAGATTAGCTGTAGCCGGGCTGACAATGTAGTTCAGTTGCGATGAAACATCCATTTTTATGTTAATTTTGTGGAAACTCATCGTTTCTACAAACGCACCAGCATGCAGCCACCGGCAAGGCTAGGCGGCGATTTCAAGAGTGGGCGACCGCAGCGGTGCCGTTTCTTTTCTGCACGAAAAGGCCCTCTCCACGGCAGACGGTCGTGCCAGTCAGAAGTATTCTACTACACCCTAGCCACGGTGGTCATATAGCCAGAGGCAAAAGAGGGCACGTTGGCAGCATAGGCAGCATCAGAATACGCACAGCATTCAGTTGCATTCGTAGCTTCACAATAAAGAAAAAGTTAGGAAACCTGTTTAAGGTGTATATCAGTTCACAACTGTGTGTTGTAAAAAAAATTCTACATTCATTTCTTGCCATAGGCTTCGAGCAAAGCAACCAGTACGGCGTTTCGCCAGTCGCACTTCGTCACTGTGTTAGATTATGAATAGTTCATCATGGAATGTGACTGTGTAATAGTCACCACTGATTACCTGCCTGTTGGCGAGAAAGTTTTTTAAGCAACCCTTTGTAAGGGCCTAACACCTACCACCAGCAATTGCTGACTATTCAGCACGACCACCGTCTTTATTTCCCCGCAGGGGTGTATGCGTCAACAGGCGTTTGGTGTGTCGCCACACCACGTACCCGAGCACACGAGGGTTGGACCCTTCCGCGTGTAACCGTGCGCGGCTTAGCCGTGTTTGGGGAAAAGGAGATCCTGGTGGTTGAGCCGATGCCGGGTGTTTGGACCTTTAAAGCCCCCCGGCGGAGGCAATACACCTCTTCGGCCTCTGCTTCACATAGACGGCACCCCCGGACTGACCCACCCGGGGGAAATCGGTAGTTGCCTTTTCCTTTCTCTTCCTCAAACCTTCGTCTTTCTCTCACTTTTAATCTTGCCTGTCCTCTCTTTATTTTCATATTACTTCCGGCTTCGTAGGCAGCGAGGGTTTACCTTCTGCACTATATCCAGTCTTGCGTATATGTATTCAGTTATAGCGGGGTTGTACCGATGGCGTGCGCAGAACTGAATATTTCCGTCCCGTGTCGTCCCCTGGTTGGGCTCCATGGTGGGCAGCGGCCATCCCTGCCGAAAACACCATACTTCTAACGGCCACTCCTTTTCCCCGACTACCTGAGCGCCCTCAGAAACGAGGGCCCACCGAAGATACTTTCCAATTTCTTGGAAACCAGCCGCCAAACTTGCCCCGATTCCATGTAATTCATTCAAACAAACCTGAAATGACCACGAGAATGATTTCTCCTTTCCTCGTGTCTAAGTATCTCACCGAAACTCTTGGTACAGGCTATAAAGCATCGAAACTGGCTAGCGGCGATCTCCGTTTGCAAATCCGCGATCCGAAACAGTTTGAAAACCTTCCTAAAGTTGAGTCGTTTGGGGAAATCCCAGTAACAGTAACCCCACACGGAACTATGAACAGCAGCCGTGGTGTTGTTTCTGACGACGATTTGATGGAACTCACAGAAGCTGAACTGTTGGATGGCTGCAGTGAGCAAAACGTGATCAATGTTAAAAGAATCATGCTAAGGCGCGACGGGAAGTTGATAAAAACCAAGCATCGTGTGCTGACTTTCTCCTCAAGCATTCTGCCTGAGACACTCGAGGCCGTCTATGTAATGCTACGGGTCAGGCCGTATGTTCCAAATCCTCTCCGCTGCTTGAAATGCCAACGTTTCGGCCACAGTTCCCAAAACTGCCGAGGCCGGCAGACATGTGCAAAATGTAGTTCCCGTGACCATGCCTCTGAAACATGCGAAAACGCTCCACACTGCGTGAACTGTGATGGCGAGCATGCCGCATACTCGCGGTCATGCCCGTCGTGGAAGAAAGAAAAAGAAATAGTCACAATGGAAGTAAAAGAAAACATTCAATTCAGAGAGGCACGCAGGTGGGTTGCATACCTTTCTAAGGCCAGCTTTGCCGAAGTGGTGCGTCAGGGGGCAGTGTCACGACGGCCTCCGGAGGCTGTCCGACCCACAAGCCGTGAGTCGGCAGTTACGCCATCTGCCCCCGCGGCGGTTGCAACTAGCGCTGCTCCGTGAACCCAGCAGACGGGGCCACCGACCCCGAAGTTGGGCGCAGCCGAGGCGGCCCCAACCTACCCGGCCCCTTCCAGCGCTGGCAACTGCCGGCGCAGCCAAATCCCTCAGGGAGCCCCATCGACCGCCGGGCTGGTGGGCGCAGGGGTCTTGCCCTCAAAAGTGGGACTCTCTCGGGAAACTTCTCACTCGCAAGAGCACGTGTCCGGCGCCTCACAAGAGGCAATGGACACTACACCTATCCTGAAGGCGCACCAAGCGCCTAAGGAGCGGCGAGGCTCCCTCGAACGCTTCAAAAAGGGCAAAACTCCGGTTACAGGGCCTCGAAAGAGCTCTGTAATCTAAGGCGACACTTCCGTTTCCGTACACAAAGCACCTATTTACTTTTAACGTGGATACACAAATCATTCAATGGAATGTCAGGGGTCTTCTTAGGAACCTTGATAATGTGCAAGAGATTATCCACAAACGCAATTCAAAAGTGCCGTGTCTACAGGAAACACACCTAAAATCACTACACACAAACTTTCTCCGACAGCATGTTACTTTTCGCAAAGATCGCGATGATGCAATCGCATCATCGGGCGGTGTTGCAATTATAATTCAAAAAAGCATAGCGTGTTAACGTTATCAGCTACGAACGGCGCTAGAAGCAGTGGCGGTTCGTGTGGTTTTGCTAAACAAACTTATCACTATTTTCTCGCTCTATATACCCCCACAATACAAACTAAGCAAACATGAATTTCAGTCCTTGATAGATGAATTGCCAGAACCTTATCTTGTTCTTAGGAATTTCAATGCGCACAACTGCCTGTGGGGCGACTCTCGAATAGACGCGCGAGGTCGTCTTGTTGAACAGTTTCTTTTCTCTTCTGGTGCTTGTCTTCTGAATAAGAAGGAACCCACATATTACTGCCTTGCAAATAAAACCTTTCCTTCAATTGATCTCAGCATAGTCTCCCCGTCTATACTGCCTGAATTTGAATGGGAAGCTACCACCAATCCTTACGGAAGCGACCATTTCCCCATACTGTTAAGAACATCTAAAGAAAACGAATACCCACCACAGGCTCCTAGGTGGAAGGTTGATACAGCCGACTGGGAAAAATTCCAAACTTTGACAAGTATCTGATGGGATGACGTGTCTTCTTTAGGAATTGATACTGCTATGCAGTATTTTACAGCCTTCATTATAGATGCCGCATCTAAATGCATATCACAAGTAAATGGCTTGGCATGCAAACGGCATGTTCCATGGTGGAACGATGTCTGTAGGACCGCTCGTAAGAAACAGACTAAAGCGTGGGGGTCGCTACGCGCCTCTCCCACTGCGGAGGATCTGATTAACTTTAAGCAAGTAAAATCCCAAGGCAGGAGAACGCGCCGACAGGCTAGGAGAGAGTGTTGGCAGAAGTTCTTATCGAGTATCAACTCGTATACATATGAGGCGAAAGTCTGAAACAGGGTCAATAGGATAAGAGGACGACAAACATATTCACTTCCTTTGGTAAACAAAGAAGGCGATACCCTGCTTGAACAGGCAGACTCACTTAGGGACACTTTGAGAGCGTGTCAAGTTCCACCAATTATTCAAAACCCTTTCTCAAATATAAACAAATAGAAGAATGTAAGCCACTTAAAAGAAAGTGTCGGCAGAATGAACCGTACAACTGTCCTTTTAGTGCTGCCGAGTTGAGAGCTGCCTTGAGCGCATGCAAGAGCTCTTCACCGGGATCTGATACAATCATGTATGAAATGCTCAAAAACTTACACAATGACACTAAAGTCACTACTCACACTTTCCAACACCATCTGGGATGCAGGGTACCTTCCAACCGCATGGAACGAAGCCATTGTGGTCTCTGTTTTGAAACAAGGCAAAAACTCTTCCTCAGTGGCAAGTTACCGTCCAATAGTACTCACAAGTTGCATTTGTAAGGTGTTTGAAAAAATGATAAATCGGTGACTCCTTCAATTCCTTCAACAGAGCAAAATGCTTGATCCTTATCAGTGCGGCTTCCAAGAAGGGCGTTCCACAACTGACCATCTTGTACATGTAGAAGCAAATATCCGGCACGCATTTGTACACAAACAGTTTTTCTTATCCATATTCCTTGATATGGAGAAAGCGTACGATATAACGTGGCGTTATGGAATTTTAAGAGACTTGTCAGAAATGGGCATCCATGGGAATATGCTAAACCTAATAGAAAGCTATCTGTGCAATCGTACCTTCTGTGTAAAAGTCGGCAATGTACTTTCACGTCCTTTTACGCAAGAAATGGGTGTTTCCCAAGGAGTGTGCTCAGCTGCACGCTCTTCATCGGGAAGATGAACACGCTTCGTGCTTCATTACCACCGGCCATCTTTTATTTTGTCTACGTGGACGACATACAAATAGCTTTCAAATCCTGTAACCTCGCAGTTTGCGAGAGACAGGTACAGCATGGCGTGAACAAAGTGTCAACGTGGGCAGACCAGAATGGATTTAAGATCAATCCTAAGAAAAGCTCTTGTGTTCTTTTTACAAGAAAGAGAGGAATTATCCCAGATCCTTGCATAGAACTGCGCGGACAGCAGATACCTGCAAACAAAGAACACAAATTTCTAGGTGTTATACTTGACTACACACTCACTTTCGTCCCCCACATTAAACATCTTAAAGGAAAATGTCTAAAAACAATGAACATAACGAAACTTCTCTCCAAGACTACATGGGGTAGTGACAGGAAGTGTTTAATGAATCTCTATAAAAGCCTTATTCGATCACGACTAGACTATGGTGCCGTGATTTATCACTCTGCCACCCCGAGCGCACTAAAGATGCTAGACTCAGTCCACCATCTAGGAATCCGACTGGCCACTGGCGCTTTCAGAACGAGTCCCATACAAAGTTTATATGTAGAATCAAATGAGTGGTCACTTCATCTGCAGAGAACATACATCAGCCAAACACATTTTCTGAAAGTCCACTCTAATCCTCAACATCCGTGTTTTGATACCGTTAACGAGATGACATATGCTACACTCTTTCGTAATCGTCCCTCCATAAGACAACCTTTCTCGCTGCGTGTGAGGGAGCTTAGTCATGAAATGCATGTCCCACTCCTCGAGCTTCGCCTAATGCATCCAGCCAAGCTGCTACCTCCTTGGAAGTGGCAGCTGATAGAATGCGATATATCTTTCATGCAAGTTACAAACACGAATCACAGGACAGAGCCTGTGGTTCTTTTACTGTGTCCTGTGTCAACCTGCTTAAAGCTGTTGTTAACAAGATGTACACTGGCTCAAATGCACTCGCTTTTAAAGGGTCTTTGAACCACCCCTTGGGCTGGATGGAAAAAAACACAGTCCGTGGACAATAAACGCTGCTATAGACATCGCAGCCAAATTTTACAGCCGTGCGTGGCATGTGGATCTCGCAAGCGGAGCACGTACTCATCTTTCTCTCAAACGCTCTTTTCAGCAGACGCCTGCCTGTTACTCTTTTCTGCACGCTTTATTTCTCGATATAGCAGATTCCCATATGTGGGTGCTATTGGCCAATCGCTGACATCAATCGTAAGGGGTGGCTGCAGATTCCCATATGTGGCTGCTATTGGTCAATCGCTGATATCAATCAAAAAGGGTGACTGAATAAGTGGGCTTCTTCTTACGGTTAATGTCTATATTTATCGATGCATTTTAATAAACACTTGAAAGTAAGCAAAAATCTGCTTTCGAGTTTCGATAATGAGGACGTACTTCTGGAGTAAGCTCACTGTCATCTACTCACGCTCTGTCGTGGCCGCCTGCGTAGGAATTAAACTTTGGCCACCCTGCTTATTGGTGTCGTGGCTGTTAGGTCTCACCAATTTCGACTAGTTTTGAACACTCAACTAGCCTCGTACCACGCAAAACTTAAGGTCAGACCACAGAGACGCTAGCCAGCATGCGCTCACTCCTGGCCACTCCTGGTTTGACACCTTGGCCGACTTCGCTGCCTTAGCAGCAAAGGCGCAAGTAGGATGTAGCCACTGTTCGTTGGTCAAGCTGGTGCAGGAGAAGCTGGTTCTCACCACGTAGCACAACCAGACAGGAAGATATGAGTGCTTGCACGCACTCTGCCCTGTCGTGCGCAAATAAAACGCTGCAGTTGCATATAGCTGCAGTCTGCTACGTAACATAGATACTGCGGCCGCCGCGGGGTGTTGCGGTGAGTCCACTGGCTGAGTGCACTGTGACTTCCTGAGTACAACCACGTTTGGCACATTGTAGGCACCAAAATCAGAAATGTTGACATCTACGGGAACACCCAAAATCAAATTTGAACTGCACACCACGGTGACGTTCAGTAGGCGGAGCATTCTAGGCATGCCCCGCTCCCCTGTAGCCTTTGCTGTACAAGTCATTGAAGAAGGAGCGGAAGCACTGCGAGCGGTATGTTTGATTGTCAATAACGTGGCTTCTGCTGAACCCATTGAAGGACTTTTTGCGGCAAAGTAGCTATTTCTGAAATAGTTTATAAATTAACTTCATGACAATTTCACGACTTTGATGAAAGTGCTCCAAGGCCCCTTTAACCTATAGCCACCTTGCTTAATATTGTCGTAGCCATCGGTTCTCACTAATTTCGACTAGTTTTGAACAATCGTCTAACTTCGAACCACTTGGAGCCTAAGGTCAGACCACACGCATGCTTACCAGCGCATGCTCACTCCTGGCCGTTTATGGTTAGACGCTTTGGCAGACTTTGCTTCGTAATAAGCTTCAAAATGGGCAAGTTCCACATGGCTACTATCTGTTGGTCAAGTTGGTGCAAGACAATTCAGGTCCGCACCACATAGCGCAACCAGACTGGGGCATATGAGCGCGAGGGCGCAGTCTAGCCCTATGGTGCACACAGTGAACACTGCAATTGCATACAGCTGCGGTCTGCGAGATAGCGTAGATACCGTCGCCGCCGCGGTGTGCCGCGACTTGCCGCGACGAGTCCACTGGCTGTGCACACCGTGGCTCGCTGAGGTCAACCTCGTTTGGCACATCGTAGGCACCAAAATGGGAAATAGGGGCGTCTACGTGAACATGAAAAATCACATTTGAACTGCACGCCACGGCGATATTCAGTAGGCGGAGCATTCTGGGCACACCCGGCTCTACCGTCGCCTTCAAAGTGCAAATCATCAAAGAAGTAGTTGAAGCACCGTGATCGGTATGTTTGAGTGTCAATAAGTCAATTTCTGCTGAACGCGTTGAAGAACTTTTTGCAGCAAATTATTTCTGAAATAGTCTAATTTAACCTCAAGTACATTTCTCGACTACAATAAAAAGTGATTCAAGATCTTTTTACAATGTGAAGTCACTGTGCTTATAACATGATTCTTATGTTTCCAATTGAAAATGTATTGTGATTGTGATAGCAAAGGGGGCACAAGAGCTCACATATTACTTACATGGGATTGAAGATGTGGCAAATGTATTGTGCGAAGTGGGGTGATAGGCAGTCCTCCTCCTTCTAATGGCACTGCCTTTCAGGCAATATGAGGCATGCATCCATGGTCCATGCACATTGTCGATGCTACACTTTGTATATAGTACAGATGTCGCTGTAAGAATGTTTTGCTGCTTTGTATTTTGCACTCCTGTTGCCATTCCTTTCATCAGCATAGTTGAAGCGCTCAAACATTTGTTGCCACAGTTTGTATCGCGTTCTTGTCTGCAGGTGTGGGCCCCCATGCGGGATGTGCTAGCGTACTGGCCCGAGTGGCTGTTTGCGATTCCCATCCTGGTGCTTCACTTGGCCCTAACCTTCTTTTGGCCCGTGCCCAACTGCCCGCAGTGAGCCAACTTTTCTCACACTTCCAACAGTGCAGTGCAGAGCATTGGAGGGCTGGAACACGAGGCGTACAACAATATTGGCTAATGTTGCACAATTACTGTGCTGCCTTGCTTATCTCATGGTACAAGCGATTTCGATGTTTTTGATGTTCCAGTGTCACTGAACTTAGAAGTGTAAACTTCCTCAAAATAGAAAGTGCAGCCTTTGTCAGAGTTTCAAAGACACTGTGCCAATAACAAGAATGGTCACCAGGCGCTTCGACACAGCCCACATTCCACTCCTAGTACAGTTGAGAAGTTCAAGATAGCATTTCGGAATGGATTGTAGTTTTGCCACAAGAGTTCAACAGTTGATCACAATTACTGAACATCAGCTGAAAGTTTACTACAAACAAGTGCGTAAACGGTACTGCACTTTTCTCAAGCTACAAAGCTTTAGAGCATCAAAAGTTCTGCAGGGGCTTCAATTTTTTCCCCTATGTGGCGTCAGCAATGACTTTATAGTGGGCTCGATGACCCCAGGCACTAGTCATTCAGTCATCATATGTGCACATGCATGCACACCTTCCAGATTTAGTAAGCAGGGGAAGGGATGGTTGGTATGCTAATTTGTTGCTCTTGGGCACCTTTGTTTAATGCCAGCCTTGAAATATTACCATGTTGGAAGAAGAAAGGTGGGATAGGTGTAACATTGCTATTGGTGCCGTCTCATATCAAAGTAACTGATGAGATAAGTAAACAAAGAAAGCATAGCATTTTTTGTATGTTTCTGCTCATATTAGGGCCTCTTGAAAAATTTCTTCAGAATTGTATTCCTTGAGAGGCATAGCACTCATTCCAACATGTTACTTATGTTTCCAGTAAGGGTGTTCGGGAGTTCTTTAACAAAAATACAACTCGAAGTAAACACATAAGACAAGAGCTCCTATCACTGCAAGAAGACAAAACAATACAAACCCTTGTACACATATGCTCAAAAAATGAGAAACCACATGGTGAAGTTTTGTCCCCTCATTGGAGCAATTTAATGTGTTTGAGTGCCTACGACAGCATGCTTACTGTTGCGGTAAAGTGTGTCATTCTAGTGATGGGGGAAAATATATGTTCCTGGAGTGCTTTGAATCTCTTAACATCTAGGAACATCACAAACAATGTATCTGTCATCAAACTGCTAAGCTTACTCTGCGCGTCCAGCAGAGCAGGCAGTAAGGTAGCCTTTGGTTTTGAACACGTGGATAAAACTAGCGTAATTGATTTTTTTTGCGACCGTAATAAAATTCACACAGCTCATTTTTCTTTTACCTTGGTTTGACTCAACTAAGGGTCGTATTCTGTAGCATTCCATTTCATTTTCTACATTTATCATGTGTGGCACTGATAGTGCGAACCCAGCAAAGACAGCAGTGCCTCAGCCTCCAAGTCGTGTCTGAACGAATGAAGAAGAGCCAAATAATGGAAAATGAAGTGGATTGTTGCGGAATCAGGCCCGAAGACCCCAGAGACATGTCAATTTTTTTTCGATGGTCTTTTGCTACATGTCAGCGAACCGAGCTCTTATAGGAACATATGAAATCTTTGCACTCCTGAAACTTGGAAAGCTGAATTTTAACGAGATATTATACTTCAGGTATGACTTCATTCCACTGTCGTTCAATTGTGTGTGTATGTGCGTCTAACGTCTTTGTGAAAACTAAACAGCCATTCACTTCAGGTAAGCCAGCCAGAGTGCTGAACATAGACATTGTATTTGGCACAATACAGTCATACCTCGTGATAGTAATGGAGTTTCATCTGACACAGCAGTACCTTCAGTATGTTCTTTATTAACTATAAGCATATATATTTGTTACATGCTGATATTGTCAAGAAGCATTTTAGATTTACTTTGTGACATCTGGTAATTCATTACAGTAGAACTTAAATATATCAAACCCAGAACTATTGAATTATTGTCTATATCGAACAGTCGCAACACCCCTTTGGAAAACGCTATGCAAAGTATATTAGCATTGTACTACGCGTGTATGAAGCTCTCGTTCACCTCCACATTCAATATATGAAAGACTGTGCAACACCGCACCCCTGCAAGTGTGCTTCTCCTAACGGGACCATGATCAATTCTCATGACCACTGAGAATGAATATATTTTGAGACTAGGTAAATAATAAATTTAGAAAAAAATCCATTCTTTTGTTAAATGTTGTCAAACAAGACTGTCACAAATGTCAGCGCTTTAGAACCAGACAGGCCACAGTGCAAATGTGGCAGTAACACATTCATACTTGAAACAAGTAAGCATGAGGGACACAGGAATGCTGCAAGCCATAATACTAAACACACATGAGAAACCTCTAGCCTGTCTACATATGCACACGAAACAGCAGCTAAACTACCGAGTTTCAGTTCATACTTGCAAAGAAAAGTAGTCTGACCGTCAAGATGTGGCGGCAGTCGTTCTGACATGGCACGTGACATGGCCATTGCAGTTGCAACGTGGTGTAGACGTCAGTACCTGTAGCACTTTATGGAGCTCTGCCCTAGCACTCTACCGAGACCAATGTGGCACAGGATGTGGTCTTGCGCCAGTGTATCGTAGCACTACAGTGTCCATTAAAATTCGCATGCTTAAATAAGACTTTTCAGACATGGAACTCAACTAAGCATGTGTGATACGTCGGACATTAAAGGGCGAAATGAAGATTTGAATTTGTGCATACAGTGAAACCTCTATATGACGAACTTCCGCGGACCGCGTTAAATTTTTCGTTGTTTTTAAAGATTGTTATAATGAAAGACCCAAAATTAACCATTCTGCACATAAACCCATCAGTTCATAATAGCCCATAACTATATGGGCTATCCAAGAAAATGTTGCGGTTGGCTCTCGGCACGTGCTGTTGCTATTTTGCATAGATTCCGCTGCCACGCACCACCGATGCACCGTGTAATAAGAGTGACGTGTGCAAAACAGACGCTTGCACCCAGAAAACTGCCGACAGAAAGGTAGCTCCATGTCGCCTCCAAAGTGCTATGTTTCTGGCTTCTTGTTTGTTTTCCGCATTTCTTGCCGTGGATACTGCAACGGTCTCGCTCGCGGCAGTCACCTTAAAACTATGTCAAAGTGCAAGCCCGCGTAAACGACACTGTCTGGAAAGTGTAAAGGGCGACCGTTTGGCATCCCCCCAAGTATGGAGGTTACATCAAATTCAACAAGAGGGGACACTTGGCGAAAACTGACAACAGGAAAGAGGTCACGCCTAGTGTCAACCCCATCCGTTAGTGGACGCGAGCATCGAAAAAAAAAAATAATGTCAAATGAACTTGCAGGCAACGTTTTATTTATTTTTATTCTTTCCCATTAAACCTAAATAGTATTGCGTATAAATGAGCTTATACTTCGCGACTTATCTTTCTTGCGTCACCAGTTAGCGGCACGCCACATGCGCCATATGCATGCGTCATGCGCCAGACGTGCCACCGAAGCGAGCGAGGCCGGCTGCGCATGTGAAGCTCGCCTGCTCGGCGACCCGTCTCTTTTGGATGTAGCCCGTATTTTGGGCTCCCGGCGTTCTCTTGTGTTCCGTCTGCATGTCGACACGACACCGCTGCACTACTGGACTACAGCAAGGTGAGGAATTTTGTTTGACAGTCTGCGACGCACTTCAAGCGCATTTAGGCTTACTGCACAGAACTGAACCTATATAGTGATGCAGTTATCGAAAAATAGCTCCGCCCTCGAAGCCTAGTTAATCTGAGTTAATTACTCGTACTGGGAGATGTTTCCAGCGCTTTCTATGAGCCCAAGCATTATTATAATTTATTTCGGTAGTTCTTGGGCGCGCTCGCCGCACCTGACTTTGTGACGAAAAGCACCTCGGACGTGTGACGCAATTTCGCGTATACTGAATCTTACTGGGACAAGGTTCGTCGCTTTCTCGGACTCCAGATATTATTCTAACTAATTTCATTACTATTTGGGGTACACAGTGGCCGCGCTCGGCGTAGTGGCGCAGTTCGCGAAAAGCAGCTGGGCTGTGTGCCGTAGCTAGTTTCGCGTTGTTAAGAACGGCCAGCTGCAGTGCAAAGTTTTGCCAACCTGTTGCGACTGTGGAGGCAACATCCCGGGAGCATCGCCGCGAACCTCTAGCCACGGCGTAACTAAGTCGACTTTGTGTCGATATCAATACGCGCATCCTCCACTCTCCGTCGCTTCAGCTAGGATGCGTTGTGACTGAAGGAGTTCGACGAAGCAGGCTTTGTGCGCAACACGACAAAGCGGACCTGATCTCCTACGGGCGGGGGAGCTGCCGCGGGAACGCCGACTGACACTCCTTCCCACGCACCGACCGAGACGCAAGACAACGCGCTACCCGGAACGGCTCCCGAGTTCTACGAAGCCCCTCTGACGTCGGCTCCGGACCATCGCCCCTGTGTGTATGCGTGTGTGCGTGTGTGTGTGTAAACCGTGCCGCGGAGAGGCGGCTAGTTTGCGATGACTAAAGGAACGTTCGCATCACCTTGTATCGGGAGAGGACCGAGTGTTTAAAAACCGCTGTTGTGCGTCTGCTCAAGTCACTCTCTCTCAAGCAGTCATGTTAGACTGATGTACATTCTCAAACAGTCATGTTAGACTGATATAAATACTTTAAATAAACCCATCTTCTTCGTTCTCGATGAGAAGCAGTCCTTCCCTTCATCAACTTCCTCTGCGTGGATAAATTGCACGACGGCATGGGCCAGCTACCTTCTAATTCATGGCCGACTCTAATCTTGACAACGGATCACGAGCGATGGGATTGAGCCCCCAATCATAACAACTGGCTGACAGCGGTGAGATGGGCTTTGCGACGTGGTGGTGTGACTGCGGTGAGAGCTTGGTTCTTGCTTTGACTCTCTAGGCTTCATTTTGTGGTTGTTCTGTTTCGAACAGTAGAGAAGCTAGATTGTTGATTGTTAGCTAGGTTCTGTTTTCCTAGCTAGATTTAGCGAGCACGACCAAGGCAGTGAAGCAGCAATCATGGAGTTAAGGACACTGCTGAGAGACGAATTGTTGATTGTTGGTGAGGAACTTTGCCTAGATGTACGCAAGGAAATGCTAAAATCGGAATAATTGGAGCTGATTTCCGAAAAGGCAAGTGAGGAAGAAATTGAAATGGGGTTTGTACTTCTCAAAAAGAGAGAGAAACGGGACAGAGAAAGAGAAGAACGGGACAGAGAAGAACGGGAAAGAGGAAGAGAAGAACGGGACAGAGAGAGAGAGGAACGCGATAAAGATCGCGAGTTAAGAAAAATGCAACTGAACTTGAAAGCAAACGTTTGGAGTTGTTTCAAAGAAGTGAAGGCGCGCTGGGACGATCAAGTGAGGCAGAATCGTACCGCATGGACAGGCTATTAAAGCCATTTGAGGTCGGGACCGACATAGGCTTGCTCCTAAGCAATTTTGAAAAGACTTGCGAAAAGATGAACTTCGGCCCGAGTACATGGTCACAGCGGTTTCTATCTATGCGGCCGTGTGAGGCGACGGAAGTAATCGCCAGATTGAGTGCACAGGATGTATATGATTATGTAAAAGTTAAGGGTAGTCTCCTGAAGAAATACCGCCTTTCAGCCCAAGCTTTTCGGCAAAACGTTTAGGAGCACAGGGAAGAAAGATAGCGAGGGTTATCCGGAGTTTGCATATAGCTTAAAGGCCAACCTAGTCGAGTGGCTGAAAAGCGCGGAAGCGTACGACAGCAGAGACATGATCATTGAATGCATGAATCTAGAGCAGTTTTACAAAACCATCCCCCAAGCTGTGAAACTGTGCGCGCAAGACAGAGGGAATGTAAACACTGTGGAAAGGGCGGCTGAATTAGCCGAAGAGTACACAACGCGTAGAAAGTTGAACGCCGAGGACGGAAATTATGACAGTCGAAATGGACCGCAGAAACCATTTCCGTTCAAAAAGGGTTCGCAGACTAGACGATCGGAGCCTGTAGACGTGGAGGAAAAGCCCGCAGAAAAGAGCGAGGAGAAACTTAACGGGGAAACCGCACAAAAGGAACAGAAAAGAAAATTCGAATCTTTTAGGCTGATCCGCTGTTATAAATGGCACAAACTGGGACATATAGCTGTAAACTGCGGGAAGCCTAGCGTAGTTTTCTCCTACATGGAGGAAAGAGACGAGAATATGGAACTTTTAAGTCCATATCTTAACGACCTGCAAGTTAATGGCAAACCACGCCGAGTGCTAAAAGACAGTGCCGCCACGATGGACATTGTCCATCCGTCTTACGTGATGGTAAGTGACTTCACCGGAGAAGTAGCATGGATCAAACAGGTTGTAGGAGAACACAGCGTGTCTGCCCATGGCCAAAGTCAAAATCAGTGGACCATTCGGCGGGCTAGAGACTGAGGCTGCAGTTTTCACATTTTTTCACTGCAGTACCCTTACATCGTTTCGAATCGTTCAAATCAGTTACTGCGTGAAAAAGGGCTTAAACTGGGAGAGGGCGTAGTACAGGCATTGACGCGAGGCCAAGCTCGTAAAATCGCGTCGCTTTCGGCCGAAAATGCACAAGCTGCTCCAGCGGAAGTAGCAAAGGAGATAACTGCAATAACCGAATCCGAGCTAGGCTCGAGTGATAAGAAAACAGTTGAGGAAAGCCAATGAGTTCAATGAGAGCGTAGCACTAGCGTGTCAAAGTTCAAGCCTGCAGCAAGCTTACGCACTCACAAGTGAAACGGGGTCGTTATAATCACCGGCCTCAAAAAACTTTGACCAGCTCTTATGTGTGGATAGAGAGTCATTGGCAGCCGAGCAAAAGAATGGTGAGAGCTTAGCTTAATTACATGACACAGCTAAAGAAGGCATTGCTAGGCGCAACGTGACGATACATGAGAGAGGACGATTGTTGTATCGGCACTACAGCGATCGAAAGGGTAGGATTTTAGGTCAGTTAGTCGTACCTACTAAGTATAGGGAGGACCTTTTGAGTCTCTGTCATGGAAATGGGTGGTCCGGCCACCTAGGCATAAACAAATCAAAGGAAATATTGCTTATGGAATACTACTGGCCTGGCTGTTTCAAAGACGTAAAAAACTTTGTAAGATCATGCGACTCCTGCCACCCTTCTGGTAAACCAGGAGAGACATGGAAAGCTCCACTGAAGGTAGGGCCCTTAATAACAGAGCCTTTCAGACTACTTGTAACAGACACGGTAGGGCCCCTTCCAAAAACAATATCGGACTACAGGTACTTGTTTACCATGCTGTGTCCGGCTACAAAGTTTCCAGAAGCAATCCCTCTGAAAGAGCTCAGCTCCACCGAGTAGACGCGCTTTTGACAGTGTTTGCACGAGTTGGGTTTCCAGCCGAAATTCAGGCAGATCTAGGGTCAGTATTCACGAGTGCACTGATTTACACATTCTTGCAGAAGTGCGGGGTAAAGTTAATACACAGTTCTGTCTATCACCCTCAGTCAAACAGTGTAGAGAGGTGGCATTCGGTGCTTAAGCGAGTTTTGCGTGCGCTCTGTTACGAGCACTAGGAGGACTGGGAGAACTGTCTGCCGGCAACTTTGCTTGCTTTGCGAATGGTTCCACATAAAGCAACAGGGCTCTCGCCAGCAGAACTATTGTATGGGAGGACACTCCGTTCTCCACTGAGAATGTTAAAGAGAGATGTGGGAGGAAAGAGGGAAGAGTGCAACAGTGGTTGAATACGTGCAAAATTTGCTGGAATGGCTAAGCGCAACCCAAGAAGTAGTCGGAAAGAACATGGGAGTAGCTCAAAAGAACGCCAAATTCTATTACGACAAGAATGCGAGGCTTCGAACGTTTAACGCCGGAGAACAAGTAATGATCCTCAAACCTTCAAGAAAGAACTAGCTTGAAGTTCACTGGGACGGGCCCGTGAAAGTGTTGCACGAACTTTCAGATACTAACTATGCTCTGAAAATGCCCGGTCGCAGGAAGGAAGTGAAGATATATCACTGTAATTTGATGAAGCCGTATGTATAGCGGAGCGGAGTCGTTAACTATACCATGAAAGAGCAGGATGGCACTTGTACCAAGTTTAAGGAGTATAGGGTGACCTCCAACTCTGAAATTGGCCTAGAAGAAGTAGTAGAACACTCGGTAAGCTCGCACGCTCTAGGACCCGAGCAGCTAGATGAGCTCAAAGAGGTGTTAGGGGAATATTTCGACATATTCAGCGATCGGCCGGGTAGAACCGCACTAATAACGCATGAAATGGAGCTGACATCAACCGAACCAGTAAGATCAAAGCCTACAGGGTGTCTCCAAGACAGAGAGAGATTATGGAGGCAGAGATACAGCGCATGCTAGAGTTGGGAGTTATTGAGCCCGCTGAGAGTGACTACACGTCACCGCTAATACTGGTAGAAACACCTAACAAGGACCCTCGTTCGTGTGTTGACTACAGGAAGGTAAATGCCATCACTAGGGATCAGCTGTACCCGATACCCAACATTGCGGAACGAATTCAACGAGTTAGTGCTGCTAAATACATTTTAACTATAGATCTCGTGCGGGGGTACTGGCAAGTTCCCCTTTCAGAAAGTGCCAGACGCTAAGCCGCATTCATCTCACCTGTAAGCACTTTTCGCCCTCTCGTACTCAGCTTCGGGCTGAAGAACGCGCCGCTTAGCTTCTCTAAGTTAATGGATATTGTCCTAAAAGACTTGCAGGAGTGCGCCTTGCCCTATCTTGATGATGTAGCAATTTTTTCGGACAGCTGGGAACAACACATATCGCACCTCAAACAGGTGTTCTCACGGTTGAGGGAAGCCGGCTTAACGGTGAAAGCGGAAAAGTGTAGGTTTGGTTGCTCGCAGGTTACTTATCTGGGCCATGTTGTCGGCCAGGGCATGAGACGGCCGGTCGAGCTGAAAGTAGCTACGATTGGAGAATTTTCTCAGCCGCGCACGAAAACAGACCTTCGTTCATTTTTGGGACTGGCGGGGTACTATCAACGGTACTTTCCGAACTACTCGCGAATGGCAGTTCATTAACGGACGCCCTACGAAAGGGAGCACCGAGTAACGTACACTGGGACAAGGACAAAGAGAACGATTTCTAAAGTTTGAAAACCTATTGGTTTCTCGTCCTGTTCTTCGCGCGCCAGACTACACAAAGGAATTCAAGTTCAATGTGACGCAAGTGACAGAGGTATGGGCGTGGTACTTAGTCAGGTCGGCGACGATAACGAGGAGCATCCTATCCTATATGCCAACCGTAATCTAAATGTAAGGGAGGAAACCTACAACGATTCAGAGAAGGAATTCGCTTGTTTAGTTTGGGCCGCCCAGAAGTTTTCGTGTTACTTGTACGGAGCGAAGTTCATCTTCGAGACGAACCACTCTCCTCTGACGTGGCTCAATCAAATGTCACACAAAAATGGCCGCTTGCTCCGATGGAGCGTCCCTCTCCAAGAGTACAACTTCTCTATTAGATATAAGAAGGGAAAGTTCCATAGCAATGCGCATGGTTTGAGCAGGCTAGTTTGAATTCTGCGTTTGAGGGTCCCGCCTAAATTTTAGGTTTACTAGTGTTAATTTTGTTAAGCCAAGAAGATCCCCTCTCGTTTAGCTGGATTCCCTCTATGATTGCTGAATTTGTCAGCACGAAATTGCTTCAGAAATTGGCATAGCGAAATGCAGCATTTTTTCTTGTTTGTGCACTTATGTTTTTTTTGAAGTCTAGCGAGTCTAAAGTCAGAGCCTATGTACGTCATCTCAGTGCAGTGCCGTGTTGTGGGGTTCATTTTATAGTTGCCTGTCCTTGTTGGATGTTTTTGGGAGGGGTGACATTACACAAGTGGTCGCTGCGAGCCAAAGCATCACCCCCTGGCCACCAGCCGTTCTCTTCCTGCCCAGCGGTTGTCAGCGCTATACAGTGGAGATTTTCCGGGCCATGGAGGCGCTGTTAAGAACGGCCAGCTGCAGTGCAAAGTTTTGCCAACCCGTTGCGACTGTGGAGGCAACATCCCGGGAGCATCGCCGCGAACCTCTAGCCATGGCGTGACTAAGTCGACTTTGTGTCGATATCAATACGCGCATCCTCCACTCTCCGTCGATTCAGCTAGGATGCGTTGTGACTGAAGGAGTTCGACGAAGCAGGCTTTGTGCGCAACACAACAAAGCGGACCTGATCTCCTACGGGTGGGGGAGCTGCCGCGGGAGCGCCGACTGACACTCCTTCCCACGCACCGACCGAGACGCAAGACAACGCGCTACCCGGAACGGCTCCCGAGTTCTACGAAGCCCCTCTGACGTCGGCTCCGGACCATCGCCCCTGTGTGTATGCGTGTGTGCGTGTGTGTGTGTAAACCGTGCCGCGGAGAGGCGGCTAGTTTGCGATGACTAAACGAACGTTCGCATCACCTTGTATCGGGAGAGGACCGAGTGTTTAAAAACCGCTGTTGTGCGTCTTCTCAGGTCACTCTCTCTCAAGCAGTCATGTTAGACTGATGCACTTTCACAAACAGTCATGTTAGACTGATATAAATACTGTAAATAAACCCATATTCCTCGTTCTCGATGAGAAGCAGTCCTTCCCTTCATCAACGTCCTCAGCGTGGATAAGTTGGACGACGGCATGGGCCAGCAACCTTCTAATTCATGCCCGACTCTAATCTTGACAACGGATCACGAGCGATGGGATTGAGCCCCCAATCATAACAGCGTGTACTGAATCTTACTGGGAGAATTTGGGGACGCATTCACTGACCCCCAAAATTATTGCAATTCATTGCGTAATATTTTGGGATACTTTTGAGGCATGCTCGCCGCGCGTGGGGTTGTGAAGCTGTTAGCAAAAAAGCAAGCCGGCCTTGGGGAGTTGGTTTTGTGTCTACTGAATTTTAGTGGGACAAGTTTGTGACGATTTTTATGGCCCTGCAACAGCATATACCTTATTTCGTTACTCACGCTTGTCGAAAACGCGACGAGCGATTGCCGGGAGTGATAACATGGGAGTGTTGCTTCCGCTGGCAGGACGCATGACAGATAACGCCGAGGAGCTCACGAACTTGACGTATGTCTTTAGTGCGACATGGTCTGCCTGAGAGCCTGTGTTGTAGCCACTTCTGTGTACTTGGCGTACCATTGCGTCGACTGAGGCCAAGTTGTTTTGGAAACGCGCACTCACACGTGTACTTGTGCTCCTTAAGTGCAGGAAATAATGCCCGAGAAGGGAGGCATGCTTGAAAATCATATTTTTTCTTCATATTTTATGACATTGTTTGGGAGGAGCCTATTTGGTTTGAAATGTATGTAAAAGTGAATTTATCTTTAATGCCACCCATTCACTATATACGCACGTTTCGCCTCTACACGCAGTATTCATGTTAGGTCAATATACTAAAATAATACATGCTTGTAATTTACCTTTTTTTTCAGCTGATGGCGTTCGGCAAAGCTTCGTACGGCAACGACTGCAGCTTACCTGGTGCCACAACTTTGGATGAATGTACAAGAAGCCCGGAACGAGCATTTATATAGAGCAAAATAAACATTTCATCATATCAGAAGACGTCTTGGGTTTTATTTATGAAATTGCACTTGACTCAGATTTGGTGGAGTCTTGTAAAGATCGTTCGCAATCATTGTTACTAAATAATAAAACGATTTCGCGCCGAGGCCGTGCGTGGTGCAGCAGTAGAAGCCAAAAAAAAATAAAAAGAAATGCCACGCTGATCAGCGGAACCCACGTGACGTGTACCAGCTGGGTTTAAGAACGCGCGCTCTCAAAACCGAAAGGTGTTAAGACCATCCGATTGATGCGCTACAGCCAATTCGGCCGCTGGTCTCTTCGCTATTGTTGAATCTTTCTCAATGGTTACATTTCAACCATGATTTCAACGCATCCGTAGCTAGTACGGCCGCAGAGAGAAGTGTAAAAGAAAGAGGCGTAAGCAGAAAGGTGAACGAAGGAAGAAAACGCGCCTCCGTTGCTAGCCAACACTTTTCTGGGCGGAGCATGCGCTCCCAAAACCTGATGTGTCGTCGCCTCCGCTTGCCCACATTCTTTTTTTCTTAGGCGCCGTCATTTTCCGTCATGTTCCTTATGTTCCTCAGGTTTCCCCAACCCATGTGCCGCGACGTCTGGTCTCTGTGCCTTGTCGTCTGCTAGCCTACTGTTTTGGCTGCCGCGAAGCATACACTGAAATCTAAGAATCCCTAGATTTCGGAATATTAGTTGGTAGTACTGAGGCATTGTTAACATCACAGGGAAACTGAATAACGATCCTTATTCTGGAAAGTTCGGCATTCTGAAGAAATATCTTTACATTGAAACTATGAGAAGTGAGCAGGGGATTTCGGAAAAGTCTTGACCTGAAAAGTTTGTCAATGTGGGGTTCACAGTAACAAGGTTTCACTACATGTCTATACACAGCCATAGACAGTGTGCATGTGCTGAGCGTGTTTACTAATTTGCTATGTCATTTAAGTGTTGAAATGTCTTTGTTTGGAGTGAAAAGAATTGCTATTTAGTGTGCATTGAGCTTGCAAAGACTTCCTGCGATTTTTTTTACTCCTGCTACAAGACAGGCCAGTGCCATTGCAATGGAGATGTCTAAGGCTTTTATTACCATTACTTCACCATTATCCAGGGGCTACCTTGGTCCTGGAGGCTTGCACCAGAACGGCAGCTTTGAAAACTGCACGGGTGGAGCAGCTGGCTTTATCGATCGAACAATTTTTGGCAAGCAGCACCTTTACCAGACACCAGATGTGCGGGTAAGGGAAAGCTACACAAACAACTTGGGGGTTTTCGTAATCACCACGGTGCTGTTGACATTTATTGTCCTTATTGACAGTATTGTATTCTGCTGCCTCCGACAGCAGACAACAATGAGTGTAATATCTATGGTTGAACATGGTGTGCTCAGCACTTACTGTACTTGATGCACCAACACTCTTGTCAAGCAGTTGGACAAATCAAATCCCAAGGG
This sequence comes from Dermacentor albipictus, assembly GCF_038994185.2. Taxonomy (NCBI): domain Eukaryota; kingdom Metazoa; phylum Arthropoda; class Arachnida; order Ixodida; family Ixodidae; genus Dermacentor; species Dermacentor albipictus. The sequence continues at coordinate 3,984,821 of NW_027225566.1, read as the reverse complement.
CTCATCATAACCATATTGGGACGTTTTGAGGCCTCATTTATGAAAGGCACCATCCAATTTGTCATAGTCGTCCGTCTTGAACTAGAACATTTTTCATTTCAAACTTGTTCGTGTTCGAGGGTTGCCTTCCTACTTGAGAAGCATATTCTGTTGTTCTGCTTTATAGGTATGTGCATTTCTAGAATGATAGTTTTCCCATTATAATTTCGTGACGCGATTTCAGTTTTCAGTGTATTTAGTTCAATTTCCTCTTGTACAGCGATGGCTGCTGCTTTGTCAATGGCTCCCGGCAAAAAGATGGGCAGTGCGGCATGTTGCTTCCCTAGTCATGTAATTGTCTATCTTGCCTTATCCCTCCTCCCTGTTTTGTTGCTGCCAGCAAATTCGTTACCTGGCGGCAAATTCGTTGCCTACCTTTAACGAATTCTCTGCCTTTCCGGTGCACGCCCCAACATGCATGGATTTCTATGTACTGACTGGGATACATAGCGCAAAAAATGACACCGGGAGAAGCAGGAACACAGGACGCGCTCGTCCTGTGTTCCTGCTTGTCCCTGTGTCATTTTTTGCGCTATGTATCGCAATCTGTATGTATCCCACCGACACGCCCAAACTTCTTCCCTGCTAAAGTGCATTTCTATGTACTGTTGATTCCGAATAGGTCACACTCAGATATATAGAATTGTTGTCTATATCAAACGGACACAGAATGCCCTTAAACATGCTATGCAAAAGTATAGCAATGTACTATGCGTACATCGAACTCTCGTTCGCCGCATTCGATATAGGTAAAGAAAGCTGCACCGCACCACTGCAAGTGCGCTACTCATAAAGAAGACGGTGATCATTTTCGGTGTAGTCAGAAGTAATGATTGCCGACATATTGGAAACGGCACTGTTTGACAGTTGCTGTCAAACGCGGTGGATACTGAACGTTAGTAAATGCCACGGAGTAAAAATCAGCAGGGCACTCACAGGTTAGGTAGCTGCACATGTGGAACCATGGCTCTTGCAAACTGTGGCCGTTCACTGTCGGCAAGAGAAAGATCTCCACACTGCCCCAAGAACGCGAAAGCCATCCCGGTCTGATATGCGTTACACAAGAAAGTGTGGACGGCACTCGTTTTTTTTTTTTTCACTCAGTGGCACTGAGTGTGAGATGCCGAACTGGAGATCTGTTTTGTAGACAAGGGCTTTCGACGAGCTGCCAAAACGAATGCGGCCCCAACCTACACTTGGACGGATCTTCACATTGGAGTTTGAATTTAACAAAACCACCGCACGCCACATCCGCACTTCGTGAAGAGAGCATTGGGTGTGGCACACAAGACTCATCGGCTGTGTGATTCACAGGTCCGTGCTGAATGCATTTTATTCGTGCTCGCACGGCTGCGCTTGACGGCGAATAGGATCTGTGTTCTGTGAGCTGAACTTGAACCACTTTCGAAACTAACAGCGTATGTGCAGAGTCGGGGCAGGCACTGATGCAAAAGCCGGAGGTGAAGGGCCGAGATCGAAGGGACGTATCGGCCGCGAGGCACCAGAGCGCTGGGCGGCACACAAGAAGAGACACACAAACTTTCAAGGGGAATCGGGTAACGAGTACGGCTGGTTCTAGCAGGAAGTCGGTTCCGCAACCCGACACAGCAGGTCACCTGGCTCGTTTCGCACGTATGCAGTCAGCCGTTAAAATGGCGCATTGTTGGTATTATAACGAACACGCAGCCTGACATGTTCACGCGCAATTCGCAGTACAACTGCGGCGATGGCGGCACGGCGCATATCCCTGCAGGCAAGTTTGCTGCCGCGATGCATTCATTTATACCTTGTCTTGCATAAAGACTCACAGCAAGCACTTCGATGTACACGAGGCACAACGCGGTCTCAAGTCCGGGTAATGTGGGTTTTTAGGGTTAGTGCTGAAATCCGTATATCAAAGACTATTCCACAGCGCAAGCGACCTGCTGCGTTCGTGAACAAAAATGAAGTCAACTTTTCTGTATTCGATATAGCCTTGGCGAAGCAAATCGGCAAGCTGTCGCCTTTTATGAGCTCGGGAAACTGTCCGAGTCGTGTGGAGGTCTTAGATAAGCTTCAGTAAGCATATTTTATGTTTTTAATTATCACTAGATCACATTATTTCACAATTCCCTTCAAGTTCTATATATCCGGGATCGACAGTGCTACTGCCAAAGGTCCTAGGGCGTTTTTTTTTCCGCTTTCATTAGTGCTTTGCTTTTCTTGATTTCTTCAGACTTGCAGTTTCAGTGTCCTATTTGCTCAATACTAACACGCCCTTGATTGTAACATGCCCCCTATTGTCATATCCAGAAACGAGAAAAACACAGCTCTATTGATTGCAATGGGCACCCTTTGTCTTGTGTGTGAAAAATCATTCTTTTCACTGTGACTTATACAAGTTATGTACAATGATGGTCCAATTTTTTGCGCGCATAGCGCCTATTAGCATTCCTCATGAGAAGCTTCTCATGCAAGCTCGAGTTTTCACGTTAGCGGAAGCTTAGTAAAACCAGGAAAAAAATAAAATAAAGAAGAGCCATGTGACATGCATGCAGCTCAATTAGCCCACCAATTAGATTCCTTAGCTACACTTCTGTCCTTTAAGTCGCCACCACGAGGGGCCAGCCATAGCCATAGGCCATCCTGACAGGCTCGACATGATGGTGAGCCGTAGCGAGCAGTGTTTACCGCTGTCGGAATGACATGCAGAAAGCAGATTATTTACTCCAATATCTCAAGTGTTCACCCACCCCTCCATTTTTTAAATAAAATTGCAATTGCACAAAATTCACTGACAGATAACCCCAAAAAAAAGCCTGTATACCATATGGTGTCACAGCTTACCTGCCTACATTACGAACAGCGTAGGCAGAATTTTTAATTTACATGTGAATATCTTTCATATAAGTACGTTTTCATGACCTGCACGTATCAACACTATTCGCGACTCCCAAGTAATGGCTTAGCGGCCGAGAATCAGGTGATCCAGGTTCGGGCTTGAAGTAAAGAGGGTCTCCTATCATGGCATATGCTGAATGCCTCTGTTTTCAAATCGTCATGTTGCCGCAGCACACAAACCCAAAAAATAAAAACAGGTTTCAAAAGGCTTTTGTTGTGTACAATTATACATGTCAGTGCGATGGAAAGACAGCAGTGTATCATTGCGTTGTTTCCGGAAAGTAGCAGACGATATGCTTCGTAGAGTGACTTAGGAACAAACTTGCGCATTGGGAAAATGTGACGCATATTATACAGGTGCCGTAACACTTCACTCGGGTCGTCTTTCTTCTTTCCGGCGAGAAAGCCATTAGTTTGTTATTATGTATTAAATATCTTGGTAGTGTTTCAAATCGCGAAGTTTACTCTAATTAGGCAGCTGCTTTAGTAAATAATAGTGATGATTGCTTAAGCTTCATTTAGTTTTGTTATTTTATAGTTTTCTCCCCCAGCATTAGTGTTACTAATGGTTTAAGCAGCAGGAATATACTTGCTATTGTACTTTTCTCTGCAGCCACCGGTAGCAGGATCGATAACTAGCTCAAAAGGTATCAAGTTGATCATGACACATGCTATGCCGCAAGGCGACATATCGTTTTGATAGCATGCTTTAGTTTAGCGGTGTAAGAAGAAGGTGCCATTTTCTCATCCAATGTGGTGAATCGTCATTTTATTTGCTTGCAAGAAATTGAGAAGCAACTGCAAACAGCGCTCATTCCAGCTTTGGAGCGTTCGACCTGTGCACAGGGCTGCTAATTTGTTTTCCGACGCTGTGCACCCAGCTAAATTCCATTACAACTGGTTGATTTCATTTCCAAGTCATGCGTTTACATAAATACAAGTGACTTCGCTCAAAATAAAACCCTCGCTAAATTTCGGGAACGTGTGGAAAGTAGCTCAACTTGGTCCTATTGGTCGTTATTCACTTGTTACGTTTCACTGGAGTTTGAGAATTCCTACGGGCGGCAGGTTCTGCTGCATTACCGGTCCCGATAATAAACAATACGCAATGCAATCACAAACAAGCGCCAGTCACCGGGTGCAGAAGGCCTTCTCACACAGATCAGCTAACTATTGGCCTCGAGCTCCACCACTGGAAAAGCTGGCGCCACCGTCGGCGTGACGTGCTAGGAGGGATCACGTGGACATAGCGGCCGCGTCGGCTGCTTCGGGCGCGCCGAAGCGAGCTGAAAACGAGTTTAAATTCCCTCGTACGCTGCAGTCCTCATTTAGTGGCGAAATTTCCCCGCTTCGAGTGTCTCCTTCACAACGCTTCAAAGCACTACAATAGGTAGTGGCTGCCTTTGAAGGCGCACAACATGGTCGGCTACTGCTCGGTGCCGCAGGGCCGGACGCACGTAACGGAGGCCGGTGTCAGCCTTATTCACACGTAGCCGCAGGACAAGACGCTGCGTGAAGCTTGGCTCGCGAAACATAAAACCGGCAAACAGTCATCGGCTACAACTCGGGTATGCAGCAAGCACAGACGCGAGGAAGATTTCTGCTACGGCGCCCGGTCTGCGATGTTCTGAAAACGCGCACTGAGACGCTCGCCCGAGTCCGCTGCCCGACTAATGTCATGACGGTTTGGTCTATGAACTTGTCGATGCTATAGATACTGGCAAGTTCAGTGGGGTGGAAAGGCAGCGGTTAGAAGCACATTAAAAAAAAAAGCATGGCATATGGTCATGTTTGTGTTATGAATTAATGCACTGGATTACAAAAAAGGAGCAGCGGGAAATTGCACGCTGAGAACACCGATAAACATACAGTGCGACGCAACTCGAGGAATAATATTGAAAGGTCAAAGAATTTAGAAGAAAGAAAGATTGAATCGTCGCGACGGCATATTACAGTCCCCGTAGGCGTCGAAGTCTCTACAATGAAATTATTTTTGAACAGCTCTGATAGCGCCCACGCAACAATGGTTGCTTGTATACTGTCAAATGCTCATATTCTGCGGCCTAAAGCTCATGGCACGGTGAGAAAACGCGCGTGCGGAGAAATCGAAACAGTGCGCGGACAAGCATGCAGACGCGCAGTCGGTCGCTGCGAATCTGCGCGATCGCTGCATTGAGGCTTCGTTCTATTACGCTCCATTTAGTTACACAAACACTATAAGAACCTATTTCACATAGTTTGCTCTCGGCGTTTACCTACCTTTCACGCAAGAAGCCGGTTCGGGAGACTCCATCGCGGCAGCCGCGCGCAGTGGCGTTCACTGTACGTATTTGGTAAAGAGATAGCGTCTGTAAACGATTGTGTGCTTTCAGTTTGCCCAAGATTATTATTTAGACACTAAGAAACTTCTCTCGTTTCGAAAGTACTTACAAAAATGTCCGGGAGAGCTCGCGCGTGGTGTTTTCAGGGACCGCTGACAGCAAAACCTATGAGGAGCGTGCCACGTGATCCCTCATACTACGCCAGCGAGGAGCTTCCGATAGATGGCGACTCCGTAACTCCTCGCCGCCAATAAAGAGAAACTTGCACCTCAACTCGCAAACAAAACACATTTATTTTTATCCCAAGACAAACTGATCATATAACATTATAGTTCCTAGTCTCAGTACAGAATATCCATATTTAGCTTCTGAAAGCACAACAGACGTTACTGCCCATATATTGTTAGATGCTTCGGAACACACCACAACACGAGTAGCAGTGCAGAGTTGCCTGTGAAGGTCGAAAACAGCCAAGTATCGTACCTGTAGCAGTGGAGTAACGCCGCAAGCAAGTACTTGCACCTTTCGAAGAGGCCTGCTAGGCACAAACATTCTTTTTTTACCTCTGGCTCGGTTGAAAGGATGTTTATATTTAAAAAAAATGATGCGGCTCACTGGGCAGGTAGGAAGTTTGCACGCACTGCCCAACCAATTCTGCAATTTCGTCGCTGAAATCCTTGAGACCGATCAAAATAAGTTGATCGGCAGTAAGGACCCTTTCGGCTTCGACGAAACCCTTGATTTGATGCCGCAAACGAGAAACGTGAGCGCAGCACGAAGCGAAAGAGCCGCCGTGACCCTAGATGTGTTAGTCATCTTTGTTTATTTGGACAGTGTTTCCAGCTGAAGTAGTGAATTATGGAGTTGCCAAGTGGCAACCATTAAGAAGCCATACCATTTATTGGTTGTTCTTAGTAGTTTCTCACCTTAGCTTGTGAACTTTGTCTGCTTTTGCACCAGGGCATGACCTTTTTCTACTTTCGCTGATGAATTAAAGGGGCCATGAGCCACCCCTCGGTCTTCGTGAAAAAACACAGTCCGCTGATAGCACACACTGCTATGAACATCTCAGCCAAATTTTTCAGTAGTGCGCGGCGCGTAGATCTCATAAGCGGAGCGCGAGGTCATCTTTCTCTCATATTCTCTCTTTTCAACAGAAGCCTGCTCGTCACTCTTTTCTGAATGCTTTATTTCGTAATATAAAAGACTCTCATAAGGGGCTGCTATTAGCGAATCGCTGATGTCAGCCAAGAAAGATGTTTGGATCACTGCTATTCTTCCTACTGTTTCTGTGTATATTTATTGATGCCGTCTAAGAAACATGCGCAACTTCACTGGTGGTGCAAGGCTGAAGTCAATAACGGAGCTTGTGGTCACCTAGCTTTTACGTAGCTTGGCTAAGTTGTTTGTAGGCTTTGCAAGGTTATGCTATAGGGTTTGCTAGGTTGTTGGTTGGCTTGGATAAGCCGTTTCTAGGTTTCGCGAGCTTATGGTAAGCTTGGCTAAGTTTTTTCTAGGTTTTCCGAGGTTATGTTAGGTTTTGCTAGGTTGTTGTCTCGGCGGGCTTGACGCTGGAAGTTTTCGAGCAGTCGCAGGCCGGGATCGCTTTTTCAGCGACGCCGAGCGTTCGGGCACTAACTCTCGAATTCCCTGGACTGAAACTCGGTATCCTCGACTCGGCGTCTCCTCTTCTCAGGTTCAGCTTCAGCGCAGTGATCCAGATCAGCTCGGCGACGACGAATCGCTTGTCGCTTGGCAGTACAGCGCTCTTGGTAAGGCACTGCTTCTTCGAGTGTCCGGACTTTCTTCTGTTTTGCCATGGCAGCATCACGTGCGCATGTAGTAGAGGAGGGGAGGCGAGAGGTGTGTCTCCGCACCAGCTCTTCCGAGCGTTTACTCGCCTGTGACGTCACGATTCCGCCCTACGTGTGTAGGGTGCGGCGAGGTTACGTGGCTCAGTGTTCTCGCAGGTGGTGGCTAGGCAACAAGAGGCAGCGCACATCTGGGATGAGTTTTCTGGTAACGCTCCATGGTGGAACTAAATGCTTAAACAGCTCTGCTGTTAATAAACTGGCTGAAGTAAGCTAAAATGTGCTTTCGAATTTCGACACTGATCACGTACTTCCAGAAAAAGCTCACTATTGTCTACTCATGCTCAGCCGCGGCCGCCCGTGTAGGAATTATGGCCAACCTGCCTATCGGTATCGTAGCCGTTGGGCCTCGCTAATTTCAGCTGGTTTTGCATACTCAACTAGCCTCGAACCAGGCGAAACATGAGGTCAGATCACAAGTAGGCTTGCCAGCACACTCATTCCTGGCCGCTCTCAATTAGATGCCTTGGAAGACATCGCTTCGTATTGAGCTATTGATAGCGCTTCAAAATGCGCAACTTGGATGTGGCTACTATCCATTAGTCAGTCTGGTGCAGGACAAAGCCAGCCCACACCACGTAGCACATCCAGACTGGAACGTATGAGTGCGAGCACAGACTCTAGCGCTGTCGTCTACAAAGCAAACGATGCAGTTGCATGTCGCTGCGGTTGGCCACGTAACGTTGATAACGCGGCTGCCACGGGCTGCCGTAAGGGGTCTACTGGCTGAGCGCACTGCGGCTCGCTGAGGACAACCTCGTTCAGCATGTTTGGTGCATCGTGGGTGCCAAAATAGCATATTGTAGCATCTATTTGAAAATCCAAAGTTAAATTTTAACTGCACCCGACACTGACATTCAGTAGGCGGAGTGTTGTGGGCACTCCACCGTAGCATTCGCAGCGCAAATTATTGAAGAAGTAGCGGAAGCAGCGCGAACGGTATGTTAGCCAATAACTGTTTCTGCTAAATGCACTGAATAACTTTTTGCGGCCAAGTATTTCTGGAATAGTCTAATTTAATTTTAAATGGATTTCTTGACTTCGAGAAAATGTGGTTTGCTTTGCTGTGAAAAGGGTGCCAATGAATTGAGGTGTTATGGTATAGGCACTGAAGCACTGTTTTTGCCAATGTGCCATTTGTTTAAGTGGTGAGCATGGGATGGTGGCAGCAACAGTGCAATGCACTACACTGGTTGTCGATGTTGGGCGGTCTTCACACAATTGATGATAGGGTATGACTAGCAGAATCGTGTTTTTGTACCATGTTCTATTATACAGATCAGTTTTGTTAAGTTTATTCGGGGAAGAAAGGGGGACTTTAGAACCGACTAATATGCATTGTATAGGTGTGCTCTTTACATGTATGATGCCAGCTGGTGAGCAAATATACATGATTTGCACGCGCATCATTTCCGGTCCGTTCCGGGAGTGGGTCCGCCATTGCTAGGTACCTGGCTGCGCGCTGCTATAGTGAGCTATACCGCCGCTGCGTTGTTATAATCCGAGGCTCCTGCTTGCATCGTGATGATGCCAATTTACACAATTTTTGGTTGCTGCACAAGAAGTAATACTGCCAAGGAGCGAAACTACGTAGAACCAAGTCTGCACCGTTTACCAAAAGTAAAAACTGAGCAGCACAAACACATGCTGCCATCTGAAACAATAAAGTCAGTGCCTGTGGCTAGCCTGTAATCATTTCGAGAGCATGTATGATTCCTTTCCAGATTTAAGGAATGGATTCATAGTTGGGGAGCAACACATGTGATTAGACAAAAAAAAAGTAGCATGGCGGCAGTGCTGTGCGAGTGTAGTGTTTGTTGTCTGGTTTTCTTCGCCCTGGGCCCTTGCGCGGCCCGTGACCTCGAAGCAGAGCCAATGCGCCCAATTTTCTGCTTGACTAAACACATTAATATGTTAAACAAACGTTTATTTGGATCAACTGGCTCACGTACAGCCGCTGCAGTTTTGCCCAAAATATCTAACACTGTCGCCCACGCAGACGGTAAGCATGGAAGGTCGCCACATGCTTAAGTGTTTTGGGACTCCTTCTGTTTCACAAAGCAAAATATTCACTTTATAGACCACAAGTACTTGCCAACTTGACAACCAAAACTCAGAGGAGCAGCAAACACGTGACTTGTGCTTCACCATGCAGCTTTTCTTTCGCGCACACACAAATGAAAAATTGTGCACGCATGATTGAACCTGTATGACAAGCAGGGACGTCTGTGAACAGAGCAACTCAAAGAATAGTGGGACAAGGAAGTTCTCTAGGCCACATGTGAAGTGTCTTGCGCTCATTGATTTCGCTCAGGACGGCGGTAACATGCCGGTAGGCAATTTGTTGTTATTTTCCTCACCCAAAATAATTTTCTATGTGCAGCAATTTGTAGGCCTTCATTTCTGGCAGAGTGACGTAGATTGCAGGCATCAGCAGGTAAATATGATCATAGCCGCATGTGTTGGGGCGGGCAGCACCGCGGAATCTGATGTCTCATCCATACCGATGTACCGTTGTGCGGGTCCACACCATCGCACCTTTCAACGTTTTATTTCTAACGAGCCCGCGCTGGCCCTAAAAGCCGGTCCATGTATGAAGGGGAAAATGCGGGGCTTCTAACTTGTCACAGCTCCTAGGACCATAAACGTGCGACGAAGCTAATAGAGACTGCGATACTAGTGAGGCAAGCAAGGTACCTACCTAGCAATGGCAGGTGGTCAGGACAGGCGACAATTGTGACGTCACGTGGAAACTACGTACACGTAACTTACTATTGTATGTGTGTATGCTCAAAACAGTGAATGTTATCACTCCTCCTAGTAGCGTTGTCGCTAAATCTGCCATTTTAGGGGTGCATATGCATGTGTACAGGTGCCTAACCGCACTGATGTACAATTTCATCTGCAGTCTAATGTGCTCACACTTGTTTAATCTTTGGCTTGCTAGTTGAAATTCCTTGTTTTTGTCGTTTTGTTCTGTTGTAATGTGAAACACGTCCTACTTATAGGGACCACATTGATTCTACAATGGCAAGTGTACTTATCAACCTCATGTAAAAGTACAATGCAGCACTCTTTAGCCGTTTCATAATTGCTGTGTAAATGTGTAAACTTATCCAAGCATTCTTGTTTCAAATGAAATGTTATTTTTGTAGTATAAATGCTACCAGCATAGTATTAGGAACTTATTTGAAAAGCCTGCTTTGTATGAAGAAACTGTGACAAAGATATTCTTGTTTGTTTCACTTCTAAGATATGCTGTTTGCACACCCATGATTAATTAGATCAAATTGTGTGGTGCTTGGGCTAGAAATCAATTAGTTGCTAGATTATCTCCCTGAAGGAGGGAGAAATTAGGTCAGGCAGGGTTTTGAAATTGTATTTTTCGCAATGATGTGCCGATTCTACGAGGGTGAATCAGAAATTCTTTGCTCCTCTTTTTATTAGCCAAACCTAGGTACATACAGGTAATTACAAATTTACGTACTATTATTTATGTACCTTACACTATCTTTCCACATAGTCCCCACACCGGCTCGGACATTTGTTCCGTCGCAGCACTAAATTTGAGATGCCTCTGTGGTAGAATTATTTCGGCTAACTGAGGAACCACCGTCGGACTGCTGTCTTGGCTTCATAATTGCACGTGAATCGCTGTCCTGCCAGGAACTTCTTCAGCGAACCGAAAACGTGGAAATCGCTTGGGGCGAAGTGTGGACTGTATGGTGCGTGGTCTACTCTCCCAGTGAAATGACGGAGCTTGTCAGTGGTTCTGATAGCCACATGTGGCCTCGCATTGTCGTGTTGTCCACATCAAGAATTCCTTAGTCTTTTCGCATGATGGCAGTTAGCAGACGTGACAGTATGAAGCAATAACTGTCGGCATTGATGGTTGCACCTTGTGGCATGAAATGCAGCAAGAGCAGTCCTCGGCGATGGCAAAGACCGTTATCATCACTTTCCCAACAGATGGCTCTGAATGGAATTTTTTGCCAGAAAAACGTGGATGTTTCCACACCATGCTCTGCTGCTACGATTGTGGCGTGAAATGCAGTACACGTGTTCATTTTTCATCGGCAGTAACAATAGGGTCCAGGAAGCTTGCGCCCTCCTCGGCATATCGTTGCAGATGATTCAATGAAGCAATCATTCACTTGCCTTTCATCATGTCAACCAACTTCTTAAGCACCCACCGACACATAACCTCCCGGTGACCTAAGAACCCGTGAACGATGTCGTAAACACTCCTATACGAAATGCCAAACTCCCGGGAAATGTATCAAGACGGCAAGTTGGGCCAGTTGGTTGGGATTCATAGTTAGGTTCGTTACAGCGCAACACAAGACAAGGACAAAAGAAGCTATAAAAGAAGGTCGTCGTTTGATACCTTCTTTTGTCCTTGTGTTGCGCTGCAACGAACCTTACTATGAATCTCGGGAAATGTCCTTGAGGTGCACACGCCGTTTCGCTTCCACCATTGCCTCCACGAGGTAAATGTTGTGAGCCAGCGATGCACGTGGCCTCCCTGAACGGTCATTGTCGTGCATTGTCGGCCTTTTGCGAACTCGCAACATCACCACCTCACACTTCTCACAGCGAGACACCTTTCACAATATGTGGGCTGCAATTCCATGTGGATTTCGATGGGCATTCGTCCCTTGCTGCATAAACGAATCGCAGTTTGTTGCTTCCTCCGCCTTCATCAACAACTAACAGCATCACCGTGCCGCAGAGCTACCGGCAGATGAGTTCGGGTGGTCCAAGAAATGTCCACTGCTGGGAATGGATATCTTGATTTTGCATTTACAGCCATAACTTGGCTAAAAAAATACAAATAGAGGCAAGGACTTTCTGATTCGCCCTCCTATATCCTAAGTCAATCAGTTTCTGGGATACCTTCGCTTACTTTGAATGTCTGCGCAATGCAACGGCCAGTGTGGCAGCTGACTGAATTGGCAGACATCGTGGTAATTGCTTAGCCAATCGATATGCATTGAGAGGAATATTCGCAAAAGTGACCCTACACTTTCAGATTATTAGACTGGAAGTCCACTCTGTAGGCATGCTGAAGTGTATTTTTACAGACCGAACGCTTATTCAGCCTGAATTTTTATACATTACTAAAGATTGCTGAAATATGCGCGCATTTTATTCTGGTTTCGTACTCTGGCTATGGTGTGTAGGTTTGCTAGCATATTGCAGCACCATTGGTTTCCACATCTGGTGTATATGTTGAGCCTTTGACAGATGGCACTGCATGTTGTTGTAAGCAATAAGAAAAAGGGATCACGTTGTAAGACTAGGGTGACACTTGCAGCTGAGGAGCTAGTGCGATAGGCTGTACACTGTTGCAATAAGTTGCCAAGGAGAGGCCTGGGATTAAACTGCCAGTTTAATTGCGAGGTAGTTTTTTTAGTCGAGCTGGCATCTTGTTCTCTTTATTTTGGATCCCTTGAATGTATGCAGCAGCAGCAGCAGCATCACTGCAGCTTCACTACGTGGATGCCTTCTGTTGCTTGCAGCATATATATGACACGCACCTGCCATATGACCCTGAAGGTACACTAGGATGCCTCACGTCCATATTTCTCGTCTTCTTGGGCCTTCAGGTGAACTTCCTCTTTTTCTTTTTTTTCACATTTCAAGATATTTAGGTTAGCTCTAGGAGCACATACCTGATAAAGCTTACCTTTTGCAACCTACTCATTGAGGCTACAGAATAGTCTATTTTATGGGGCAAATTGCCTTACTCAAATCTGCTACTTTGTACGATGACTCATATTGAGATTTGCTTTGATTTTGATTACATCACATAATGCATAGATTTGAAGGGCTACTTCGGCCTATTTCTTACTATTCTTATGTAATTAAATTTGCATGCAAATGCGAAATATGTTCTCACCAAAAAAAAATGTAATGGAAGCTGCCTGCAGTAACCCAGTGATTATGGCAAGAGGTCTTTGTATGCAATAATTCACAATGAGATGTTGCAGTGCAGTGTAGACAAGCACTTGTGTTTTTTTTCTTGCTTTATTAGCTGCTCGCTCAGTAACGATGGTATGAAGTGTCAATTCCTCGAGCACACAATAAACAGTGAATTCTATGATCCTTTATTGCAACAGATTAAAACCTCTCAAAATGTAGCATGGCTGCGGGCACGTCAATCAAAGGTCCTGCAAATCGTCATGAAAACCGGGGAAGTGAAAGGAATGGCAGTGATCATGTGATATCACACCGGTCTGTGCAGTGGTTGAAGCCACTCTGCAATCGCCTTACCCATAGATGGGCTAATGGGGGACAGAAGATGAGAAGGATACTATGCATAGTGAAAGAAGTGATCCGTGTTGAGTGTGGAAAAGTGTATGATGAAAGGGAACTGAATAGCCCATATGGCACGCGAAGCTTCAGCAACACAGCCATTGCGTGGCTTGCAAGGACTGCACCTGACTCGCCAGGCTATCCCGGCCACGGCAGCCGCATTTCGATGGGGGCGAAATGCGAAAACACCCGTGTACTTAGATTTAGGTGCACGTTAAGGAACCCCAGGTGGTCGAAATTTCCGAAGTCCTCCACTACGGCCTGCCTCATAATCAGAAAGTGGTTTTGGCACGTAAAACCCCATAATTTACTTTTTTTTTACTCGCCAGGCTGACTGACTCGTGTGTCTGGGGTTTGTGAGACCATGTGGCAACTGCTTCTGATTTAAAAAGGTTGCTTATTAACACACCCTATGCCAAGGAGCTGTTCTGCTTTTTATGGAAGTGTTGAACTTGTAATATCAAAGGACGGCATAAATAATGCTTTGTTGCATGTTGAAAGAATTTGACACCCTACTACCGTTATGGAATTCGAGGCTGTCTTATCAAGGCAAGAAATGCAAGATGCAAAATTGTTGCGTCAGTGCCATTGTAATGTGCTATGGCATTCTCAGACAAGGATTGTAACATGCATAGAAGGGGCCAAATGAAATTTGTGTTGCATGTGCAAGTGTTCTTTTTCAGCTCTCTTCAGTTTCTTTCACTGCATCGTGGAAGTGTTGATGTGTCTAAAGATGTCGTGTGAATGTTGAATTTATTTGCGATGCCTAACTGTCTTTATTTCCTGCTGCAGGCTGGCAAAATTCTGCTCACGTTTCCAGATTGGAAACCTCGAGTTGTTCGTTGGTGTTGCTGGGGCCTCCTTTGTGTGAGTAACAAATCTTGTTCTAATAATACTGTCTTTGTAGCTTGCATAAAAAGCAACACATATGACATCAAAGGTTGAGAGACCGTTGCTATATTGAAGTGCCCTTGGGTTCAGTGTTTGCAATAGTTCAAGTACTTAGGGACTTGACTTTTGTAATGAACACTTTAATCAACAAACCGAGTTTTCGTAGCTTTGTTTGTTCACGCATAAACGTAGTTTAAAATAGGTGGGGGTTTTGTCATTTGTGCTTTTAAGACATATTGTCTGGTGCGTTTTAATTTGAGCTTTTCGAGTGCTTGTTTTTGTTAGAAATTGAGAGGCAATGTATGATAATCAATTATTCAGTTTTCCAGAATTGGTGCATCTTGGGAGTGGCCATCACAAAGTAATTAAGTGTTGTAAGTTGGTGATTGGTATCCATGAGACAAAGTTAGTCTTGTTGTGAAACAAAGCAAAGGTAAATTTCGCTGGTAGCTTGTTAACACTGTTTCTGTCAATAGAGGTTCATAAGCTAAAAACAAAGGATTTCGTCAATATTGAAAATGTTGATACCACAATGAGTAGGGGCAATAGGGGTTTGAGTGAGAGGACAACCTGAATTTTCCAATGTGAAGGTTGTCCTGCGTGTGCCACTCGTAAGAGAACATAGGCGCATGGCCATGGTGGAATGAAACATGAGCTTCAAGAGAAAAGATTGAATATCACTTTCACTCAATTACCTGAAACTGCAATGTGTGATTGTTGTGTAACTGTGCACTAAGTGTGCTCTGGCCCGAAAACTAAGCGTTTATTAATTAATCACACCAGTGTCGCACACACTCGCCAGTGTGAAACGGCAATGCGCCTTCTAATTTGTTTTCCCATATCCATGTTTCATTTTGGCATGTTGATACATGTCCTCATGCATGCAGCATGCTATTTTGAGCCAAGTTTAGCCTAACAATCCGAACGCCTTTGGGTAGGACAGAAAGAATTGTGGAGGGTCTTCGTGATGCATAACATAGCCATCACACCTTGTACACCTTGTCCTACTGCACAAAGATTATAATTGCAAAGAGCCTTCCGCATGTACTGTTGATACATTGAGCTGTTCTTCTTGTTACCTGGATGACTTCTTAATTAAAATGTTGACAAAAGGAACACTTACTTTTATAAAATGCTGCTTTTGCCTGTTTTCATTTACGTGTTCAGTATCATACAAGAGTGTCTTGTTCTGACATCCCTTAAAAAGCTATGTCAGACTGGTGACTGAGTGATCATAAAAGTAATGCTTTTGCAGCATTCCTCCACGTGTAATAGTCTTCAGACATCCCAGAAGTTTAACAAGGGGCGTTCATTCATATGGTACTATGAAAAATTTGTTCTTTGATGGAGTTGACATGGATGGCAGCTGAGTTGCACATTATGTCATTTGATTGAAAATGTTTGGAGGCTGAGAGCTCCTGCAATGTTGCATTATTCAACTTTGCCGCATTTTTTCACTGGAATTTGTGTTCTGGTCAGAAGCCTAGTTATAATGTTTTCTATAGAAACACCAAAGTCAGCCTATTAAAAAACATAAAGCCTTGGATGATGCTACTTCTCAGTGTGGCAACACGTGAACTTTGTGACATCAATCAGAGATGACAATGCAGCCCGCGTGCACTTGTGTAGGACGTGCATACGTGTGACACGTGGTATTTAACGGCAGCATCATGCAAGCCTATAAAGGTTTTGTTGTATTTAAAAACTGCCGGATGTATACTTACTTTTGTGCTTTCCATGCAAATGGACTTAGGCACTAACAGTTCTTGACAGGAACTGTTCTTCAGCACCTTTAATAGGCTTTCTTCTGCATGCCTTAGTGCCATGATACAAGCATAATTGTGCAATACTAGCACTCAATTGTTGATCGCCGCTTATTGCCTTGGCTGTAGAATTGTGCTGCAGGCATATATATATAGTCCTATTGCACATTATAATCATATCATCCAATTAGCTGACTGTGCTTGCATATAGAAATTCTGCATGTTAATTCTTCAAAGCTGTTTCCTTCAAGTTTTTCTAGACCTCATTCCTTTGGTATTGCATCACGTGTTCTGAATCAAACTTAGTTGAGCTTAACTGTTGTTGCCTTCAAACTTTTGTAGACCCCATTACTTTCATATTGCATCACATGTCCGTCTGAGTTTATTATTTATTACTTATTTACAGGATACTGCCGGCCTTAGTCTCAGCCCTTGGGCAGGAGTGGGCCGTGCGATTTACAGATGAACAAAAAATGAACAGCAAAAATCATTACAAGAATTCAATACATTGCAATAGACATATACCCTGAGCCGCACAAGCCGTACAGAGCATTCCAACGAAAAAGGTTTACGAAATTTCAGTATATGTTAGAATACGGATATTCGCTGAACCGCACGAGCTGTACACAGCATATCAATAACAACGCGATATTGATAACAAGGAGTCGCATTCATGCTCATATACTGACAGATATCGCGCATGCTCGGTTAGTTGAGCAGCAAAGATTTATAAATAATAATGACAAGCAAGCTAAAAAAGCACTTGCATATAATGTAAATCAACAAGAAAAAAATTACACGTATACATATATATACATATATATATATACATATGGATACATATACGTATAATATCACGTCTAAATGCTATGCAACATGTTGAAGAATGACTGAATGGTCAGGCATTCCACTCACCTATCGTTCGAGGAAAAAGTCGTGTTTTTAAATACGTTTGTTCTGCAAGAAAATTCCCTTATTTTTTACGGATGTTTAAATCATTTTGCACGCCTGGTAAGTAAAGTAACATACATATCCTTGTCTATCCCCAACATATCATGGCAAAGTAAATTAAGTAGGGCCCTATATCGCCTTAATTTTAATGTTTTCAGGTTGGTTTTGTTAGTAAGAACAGTCGGAGGTACGTGCTAGTTATTACAGTTAAATAGAAATCTAACGGATTTTCTTTGAATGTTTTCCAATTTTTTAATGTTCTTTAGAGTGTACGGGTCGCATACTACCGAGGCGTACTCAAGAATGGGTCGACTATACGTTTTGTGCGCTAAATGACGGATTTCTTGTGTGGACTGTCGTAGCGACCTTCTCAAGCAACCAAGTTGCCACATTGCCTTTTTTGTAATAGGAGATATGTGCTCGTTGTAGCTAAAGTCGGATGAACTTACGAGGCCTATGTATTTGTAGCTACTAACTGTAGATAGATTATTACTACTGAAACTGTAAGAAAATTTTAAGGGGTGGTGTTTTCGTGTTACCGACATAGCAACCGTTCTCTTTGTTTTATATTCATTTGCCATGTGGCGCACCGCACTTCTACCTTGGCTAGTGAAGAATTCAAACGGACCTGATCATTCACGCTATTACCTTCTTGATATAGTATACAGTCGTCTGCAAATAACCGTATTTTCACGTTAACTTCATTTATTAAGTCATAAACCAAGATTAGAAAGAAAAGAGACCCAAGGTCGGACCCCTGTGGAATGCCCGACCGAACCGGTGCTGATCCAGAACGCTCGCCATAGATAAACACACTTTACCGCCTCAACGACAGATATGCAGAAATCCGTGAAATCAAAGAATCATTTTAAACCCTTTGAGGGTCGAATTATTTTGAAAAAAACTTTCCCAGGTGGTCAAATTACATTATTGCGGATCTTGAATGTACAAAATGTATAAAGTCGGGAATAAATAGTAAAAAAAAAATTAGGAACAGTATTTTGGTGTCGGCATCACTCAGAACTGCACAATATTCAGTAGTATTTCAGATTGTGGTACTCCTTAAAACACGGTTCTACGCACAGCACCTTATCGCAGTCTGTGCACCTAAAATGCATGTCTGTTCTCCTCTTGGAGTGATGAGTTGTGTTTGCGCACACATGACATCTCTGCTTGCGGATGCCTTGGGCAGAGGTCTGAGGCACCTTCTCGCGTAAGCGCGTTGCCGCAGAGAGCGAGAATACCTCGTGAGCGGCGGTGATAAACAAGCTAAGAGCAGCGCCAATCAAGATAGAAATCAACTGCCGCTGCCCCTGCAAGAGAGTGCCGACAAACAGAAAAATGATGTTTCGTGCGCCTCCGTTGCGATCACGCGGCTAAACCGAAACCGCAAAAGGGGTGTTGCGGCAGTCTGCGCGACGCGCTGAAGCTAGAAATCAGTTCTGTTTATCTCCCCAAGAAGGTAGCACAAATTTCAAACGCTTCTTGTAAGTCCTGTGAGGTGGCAGCACCTCCCAGTGAGCACGGAACGTCATTATGGCGCGAAATTTCAAACGGAGGTTCGAAACCGTACCCGTACGGCTAAGACCCTGCGGGACAGAAAACCGCCGCTGTACATGTACGGAAAACCTTGAAATGGTTAAGTATTGTTTGTAGTTTTAACAGCAGTTTAGTGTGAGACACGGTCGAATGCTTTTTCTAAATCTATGAATATCATGTCAGTTTGGCCATGTCGGTCTAGAACTGCTGCGAGTTCGTGGATAGTTTCGAGAAGCTGTGTTGTTGTAGACAGTCCCTTCCGAAACCCATGCTGCCTGGAATCAATTATATCGTTGTCATTCAGGAAGACCAAAATACGTTCTCATATAATATGCTCAAGAGGTTTTGCACATGTGGGTAACAATGAAATTCGTCTGTACGAAGTGATAAGCGACCTGTTTTTTTTATTTGGGTATTGGGGTAACCTTTACGTACTTCCGGTCATCCGGAACTTCTGCACACGATAAAGACTTGGTAAATAGGAAACACAGATAGTTCGAGCACCACTCGGCATATTTCACGAGAAAATTAGTAGGTATGCCGTCCCTTCCAAGCGATTTCTTTGTATTGAAATTTAACAAGAGAGATAAAGTGCTTTCTTCGGTCACGGAGATATTTGCAATTGGCGGGCAGTCAACTGGAAGGTAACAGCTTGGTTTGTGACCGTCGTCATCCGTAAATACCGAACAGAAAAATTGATTGAAATATTTTGCGATCAAACTTTTATCAGTTACGGATTCCCCGTCGATGCAGAAACTGGACAAGGGCTGCTTTTTCGAAGAAAAATGGCGCGAGAACTTTGCCGGGGAAGACAGCAAAAAATTCTTCAAAGATACACTAGGATAGTATTCCTTGGCTTTTCTCATACTTACCTTTAGTTAAAGACGTATGTTGGAAAGTTTACTGGCATTGCCCTCTGTGGTATACTGATGGGGCTGTTTTCTTATTCGTTTAGCCTTCCGTTCCCGCCGCACTATCTCCTTTGTAATCCATGGGCGTGTGCGCTGTTGAATGCTTAGTCTCATTAGAACAAAGTCCCCGACGCATTTTAAGACTAGTTTTCTAAAGAAGCACCACTGCTCGTTCACGCAACACGTGCCTGATTCAGAAAGAAGTATGAAATCAGCCAGTGACCTATCCATTGCGTCCAATATGTCAACGTCCTTAGCGCAGCGAAAGTTTGGAACGAGGCATCTTTCTTTCTTGGCTTCGCCCGGACGACCAAGTTGAACTGCTAAAGATATCACTTTGTGATCAGATATTTCGTCAAAAACATGTACTTCGGGATCACGACGGAGTACTGCATTGCTTACAAGGAATAGATATAAAATTGAAGCTGTATCATTCTGACTGCGCGTAGGCTCTTTTACTTACTGAGCTAAATCATAGAATACTACGCGGTGAACAAAAGGTTCAGCAGCGCTAAAAAGAAGCTCCGGAAAATCGGTACTCCAGTCGACTGAAGACGTATTGAAGTCGCCACCCAAGAGGACATTACAAGAATAGATTTTGCTAGAACAAAGGAATTCGTTAAGCTCGAGAAAAAAGTCAGCTTGAGTAGGGGGATGTGAGAAGCCTCCTATGATTACAGTGTGTCCATCCAATTAAGTATACTTCAACGAGGACGCACTCAATTGCAGGTATATCAGGTAACCTAGGCAGCTGTAGTGACTGTTGAGAAATAATTGCAATGCCACCGCCGCACGAACTTCTATCTTTACGATGAATTCCGTAACCTCGTGGTGTTACTTCCTCGTCGGAGATATCGGGGTGAAACCAAGTTTCCGTGATTCTAAGAATATGCGGCTTGTGTGTTAAAATTATACTTTCAATATCATCAGATTTATTAACGATGCTACGTGCATTAAGGTTGATAAAACGGAGGGGCTTTTTGGGCATAAGTTTGGATTCATTCTGACTGGCGTCTTTCTTCAGTTTGTCTACCTGTGGGAATCCTTCTGTCATTGGCGCCATCCCATCGGAATAGCTCGCCATTAATCCTGATTTTGTCGTACACTAGTTGGACTTTCCCCCCAGCAGCTCTAATTTCGGTGGCGCTATCCCAGAGTTTCTTTCCTTTAAGTCTTGTGGGTGCCGAGAAATCTTCTGAGAACGAGTGATCTTTATTTTTAATTTGAAACAATCCTGTAGTATGGTCATTTTCGCGGTGGTCGAAAAACTTTATTATAAGTGGGCGTGGTCTAGTCCCGTGTCTGCGCCCAATCCTATGAAGTCGTTCAGCCGAAGAAACTTACACACCGAGAACGCTCTTAAACACGCCTTCTAGCACAGCTTGCTTCAGATCATCATGAGTTTCGGCAACTGTTTCTTTGGCCCCAAAAACGAGAAAGTTGTTCCTCCTAGAACGATCTTCTAGGTCGACAAATTTTTTCTGTAACTTCTGCACACTTTTCTCGAGGCCAGAGTCTTTTCAGCTGACTTCTTTAATAGCCAACGCCGACTCCTCAACCACCTTTAGTTTCATTTCAATTTCGTCTAACCGTTTTTCTATTTTCTTCTGACCATTAAGTAGTTCGACTAACAGATCATCATTCATAGGCCCAGGTGCAGGATAGGGCTCTACGTTTCGAGAAAGCATTGAAGAAGCGAAGACAAAATCGGGAACAACCAAACAGAGCGTACAAAGGCTTGCTGAGCGTAAACATTGGCCGACTCATAATGCTGAAAAAAATGACCACATGGCTGCAATCACAAATTACAGCGGGTTCTCAATACAGTGAAACCTTGTTAACACGTAGTTCGTGGGGAACGTGGATCAGATACGCACTAAGCGATGTACTATAATTGTCCGAAAATGGCAGATGAGCAGGTATAGACTTACTGGCCAAAGGAACCTGTTCATTCTCCCTCAAACGCAAACGCAGAAAAGTTTCATTTGCAAGCAGGCAGAATAAAATTTGTGATTCTCACTTACTGCCGTGGCGGCCTTGCAGCGACGATAGCATCCTCAAACTCAACAAGGCCACGAGCCAGTTTCTCCATCAGGCCCCACAACTCTGCGAATGCCCTGATGATGGTAATTGTACTAGCTGCGTAGGATACTAAAGGACCGGCATTCACGTCGTCATCCATGACGACTACATGGAAGCGCTAGAAGCTGTGGGTGCGGGAAAAACATCATGGATTCCATGTTTTGGTGTCACTATCAGTGGCAATAGCAGTCCTGGAAAGGTCCGGGAGCCGCAGTTTCGCTGTATATGGTCTGCGTGCGCAACATTTTGCCGATTCTATGCTTGTACGCACCGAAAAAGCCGTTTGGCATGCGTTATGCGACTATGGTTTAAGCAGTCAGCCAATGCATTAGGTTCAATGGCGACAGGGCGGGGGATTCATGTCGATTACATTTAAATCAGAATGACTTATTAAGTGGGTACGTATTAAAGAGGTGTTACTGTGTACTGAATTATTGATAATGTTTGTTTTTATTTCCAGTGTTTTTATTTCCAGTGTTTTATTTAGCCAGTGTTAAACCAAGGCAAAAATGCTGTGCCGCATGAAGTACGCCTTATAAAATGTGATCTAGCATTAAAAAGCCATAACATTTGCAAAAGCAACTCAATCTCTTCCACAGATTCCAATGGAAGCATGCATTGTATGTGTGGAAAAGGATGCCTAAACGTTAGGGGCCTGTGGCATCTGTGAAGAGCAAGCAGGTCTCATTTCGAGCAAACACTTAGTCCTTTTGGATGCAAAACAAAGTCTTGCAAAAGGCAGACAGTCAGTGGAGCCATTTCTTTTGCGTAGGGCTAGCGTAACCAGCTAGAGATGGTCACAAGAGAACACAGCACTTATCGCAATCCCTGCTTTGGCATAGTTTAACGGGCAGTCCGTTTTCAGTGTGCATACTTACATAATCTCAGCATATAGACTGGTTTTCATTGTGGTAACGGAACAGTTATCGAATTGATAGTGTCGTATTATAATTGTAGTCAACAGTTCTTACATTATACTCGTCACTGCACTATACTTGTGTAGATGCATTACTTTTGGTGGCTCTAGGATGCAGTACTTCTTCACTTAATGTTCTAACCTTTTTTTTCCTTCCCAGGGCATTGTTGCTGGTGTGCTCTGCAAGTTCTCAAAGGAAGATGGCTGGATTCCTGTCAACAAAAACCTGTGGTTAGTATAGGCTTTCTTTTTAACCATTCTTCGTATTCTTTATTTCTTTCTTGAAGGCTTTCCTTAGTTTTCTCTCATTAGTGGCCTGGACTAAATGTAGAGTACAATAGCTGGCAGATTATTCATAGTTGGCGAGGATCACCTAAAAGAACCGTCGCCACAAAGAAAAAAGAAGATCAAAAGGATCTTTATTCTCGCAAATGGCCAGAAAAGTGAGTTGCTTTGGCATATGCACTTATATGTGACCCGGTCTGTCTACTTTGGCCATTATTATGCCATTGATATACAGTCGAACCCACTTAGAATGATCATGATGATTCCTCGAAAAGTAGTCATTGTATTAGTATCGTGTTATGTTTGAGCTTACCTTAAATATAAGGAAGATCTGTCATATTTTAGTGTAGCTAGGCATGGCAACCGAAAACCGCTTCTGTATCATAAAAATTTGGTAACCGTTACCTGTTTTTGAACTGCGGCTGTATGTTCCGTCTCATTGTTTTCTGTTCATCTTGCCATTCCTCATTCGCTTGGACACAACCGTACTGCACGCCATTTGGCTTATTCTAGTTGTAACGATGGTACGACAGTGTATGTCATTGGCCACTTGGAGCACCGGGTGGCAGCAGTCTAGCCGCGTCCGAGCCAATAGGGAAAGATGAAGAGAGTGGGAAATGAAATTGATTATTAAGAAGCACGGCCTCTGCAGTGAGTAGGATAGCCTTGCAAAGCCACCCAGATAGTGTGTGTGCGCCTCTGGTACACACAAACTGGAGCAGAGGGGCACACGTTCATTGCCGTTTTGATCTGCTGGTACCATTATCCTTATTTTCCGCACCCTTTGCAATCATCGATGCTATCAACTTGACACATAAACGATAGGCACCTGCACTGCCTGAACTTTTTCGGCGCCGGTGCTGTAAGCTACACATCAATTAGAGCTCATTGTCTCCTCCCCATTTTGAACTGCGTACGCACTTCTACGCCCTCGCAGTGAGGAAACCCGTCCGTCCGTCACTCAAGACGATCGCTTCCAAGATGGGGACCGCAGCAGCGAGCGAATTGGCCTTTGTGCTGCCTCTCGCTTCAACCTGAACTAAGCAGCGAGAACACATCGTACACGAAGCGATCACTCGGCGCACTCTGTCGCCACCGCAGATCACTTTCAAGATAGGGCCTGCGCATCGGCACCATACGCAGCCGCTTCCAGAGCATGTTTGATCACAGTTCATTGTGGTTCCACATGGATGGATAGAACGCTAAAGAGCGATAATGGCCCATAATGATCGGAACGTCATCAATTCACCTTGCGCAACGGTCCGCAGCAGTTCGTGTCGCCATAGCGTTGTCGTTTATATTAGTGGGATCAGGTTTTATAGCATTGAAAATGACACCGGGCTGCATGGAGATGAGCAAATTGCACAATGCTTACGCATACTTAGACAACTATGAGAGGAGTTTCTGCATAGAGTTCCCCCTTTTTTCTTTCTTTCTTATTTCTTATTCTTCTTTTTTCTTTTTTGAGAGTGCTGCACAGATAGCAGATGTCAAATTAAGTAAACAATTTCGAGAAAATGTCAGCATGAGATTGTGAAGAGAGAATGACGCACGCATGATGTCGTAGGTTTTGGCCACTAGTGAATAGAAATACCATTTTCTGCTAGATTATCGGTAGCTTCTAAACTAATAAGTTGTCGTGAAAGCCAATCAGTAATCACATTCTGAATTAATGAGTAATTGACTAAGCAACTGTACATTAGAGATAACTAACAGGACTAAAGTCACTAATGATCACTCGCTACTAACATAATATGCTAAGTTGTCTGTTTTACACACCATAATAGCATGGATATCAAATGAAATGTCATAAAACGAGTGATTTAAGAATGCCTACATGGAACTGGTATCATTAAGACAATAGTGATCATAAATAATTTATTTTACTTGTACCACGTTAACTTTCATTTGTGCACCTCATCATTGGTGTCATTCGCAATTAAATGAGGATTTTGGTTGCCATTACTAATTGACAATGCCTAGTCTTACTTTCGTACAGCATAGCATCATGAACGTCAAATGAAAAGTCATTCAAACGTAGACTCAATTATGGTAAGCTGGAGTGGTAGGACTGACTTACTAGTGATCACAATTTACTTTGTTTAGCATAGCATTGGTAGCCTTCATTCATATACCTAGTCCATTATATCAATCAAAAGGACCTCAAATAAGTATTTCTTGGGTTACCACCCAGCTGTAGTTGAAATTCTGGTGTTTTACATGCCAAAACCACAATATGATTATAAGGCATGCCGTAGCACGGATTGGATTCGACAAACTTTAATAAAGGTCCTGCAGGACGCACGCCAGCGCACAGTGGGCGTGTGCCACGCAGAGAGCGACAGGGAGTACCTGGTGGCCGCTGCGGGAGCCTGCTGGACGGCCCATTGCTGGTCTTGTAGGAGCGGGCTTCGCAGGGTCTTATCCCACTTGTCCAAGGTAGAGTCAGGCGGAGCGTTTCTACACTCTCCGAGCGCGTGTGCAAGTGTCGCCGTGACCCCGAGGAGCACGCTTCGTCGAGGTAGACGTCCGGGTAGATGACGTGTAACGTAGCCGGGTCGGGATAGGTATGTGTTTGTAACAAGCGTAGCGTTAGCGCCTGCGGCCTAATTAGTCTGGGGTGCGGGGGAGGAAAGAGACGGCGTCCCGAGTAAAAGTGTTAAGTGATTACGTTGTACGTTTCTGGGGCGTCCCTGTTAGCCTCCAACTCATCTAGACGCGGTTGCCCGGGGGCGATGGCACGCTCGGTAAGCGCGCGCGCGCAGCGTCGTGGGCTATCTAGTTGAGGTTGGGTGGGGCACCCGGGATCCGACCCAGGTAGGTGGAAAACCAGGTGACGGTGTGGTGCTTGAGGATGCTCGATCAGCGCCACGCGTAACGCCTGGTAGGAGACGACTCCTCTCTCGAACGCTTTGATGGCCGGTCTCGAGTAGCTGAATATTGTCTTTCGCTTGGCGCCGAGCAATTCCAAGGCGATGACCACTTGCTCCAGAGCCTCGGGGTCGTGTGTGAGTACCCTGGCGGCATTTAGGGTCCGTTGCGAGGACGAGACCGCTACCGCGGCGAAGGCTCGCTAGCATCGGTAGGCGGCGGCGTCCACGAAAGCGACGTCGTCCGCTTTCTTGTTTATGCGTTTGAGAAATGCGCTCGCCCGGGCTACACGCCTGCCTCGATTGTGTTCCGGATGGACGTTTCGCGGAATGGGTACCATCGTGATTAGATCGTAGAGCTCGCGGCGAACCGGCGTAAACTCCGCTGGATCCTGGGTGTACGGTGGGAAATAGCCGAAGTCGCGCAAGATGTGACTCGGCGGTCTTGATCGTCGTCAGTCGTATCGTCTGTGCTCTCTCCTGAGCCTCAGTGATCTCTCCGAGCATATTGTGCACCCAGAGCTCGAGGAGTCGATACGTCGGCGTAGTGATCGGGAGCCGGGGGGCCCGCTTCACAACCTTTAGGATGAGTGTATTGAGCTTCACGCTCCGATTGTTTCGACTTGTGCACTGCTGCGACGTAGGTAGTGACATAGGACGAACGCGTGTACGAGGCGCAGCAGATTGTCTTTTTTGAGGCCGTGGTGACGGCTGGCCACTCTGCGCACGAGTCGTATCGCGTTGTCCGTCTTTGTCGCCAGCTTGTGGACCGTTTGGATGTTTGATCTGCCTGCCTCGATTAACATTCCCAGTACTCGGCTGGAGTCGACCCTGGGGATTGGACGAACGTCTCTGGTGTGGAAGGTTATGTTGCGCTCAATCAGGGGTTTCCACCCCTTAGGCCTTTTGCCTTGTCGTTTTGGGCAGTACAGCAAAAGCTCCAATTTGGCGGAGGAGCACTTGAGGCCAGTGTGTTTGAGGTAGAACTCGGTGGTTTCGACTGCCTCATGCACAGCGGATTCGATAAAGCCGTACGACCCCGCGGAGCACCAGATGGTGATGTCGTCCACGTATACCGTATGGTTTAGGCCTTGTATCTTCGAGAGGCGTTCGGAGAGCCCGATCATCGCCAGGTTGAACAGCGTCGGTGAGAGGGCGGAGCACCGGGGGAGGCCACGATGTCCGAGCTCGAGTTCTTCCGACATGAGGTCTCCGGCACGAAGCACAGTCTTTCGACGTGTTAGGAAGGAGCGGACGAACTCGTAGAACCGGCGCCCGAGCCCTATGTCCGCGATCGCCTTAAGTATTGCCGAGTGCTCGATGTTATCGAACGCCTTCTCCAGGTCGACGCAGAGTATGGCGCGAGTGCCCCAAGTGGTCACGGCGTCTATAATATGGCGTTTCAGGAAAAGCTTCCTATCCTACGTCGAGAGCCCGAGTCGGAAGTCCATCATTCGGTGTGTGAAACAGTCTTTGTCTTCGAGATGCCGGCCAGCTCTATTGAGTGCATGCTCGGCCACCGTACACACGCGCGACGTGAGTGAGATGGGGCGAAGGTTATCGACGCCACGCGCCTTGCCCGGTTTTGGAATGAGGATCGTCTGGACGAGTTTCCAGGCGTCAGGTAACTCGCCCCACCTCCACACGTCATTGATGGCGCCCGTGAGGTACACGACCGAGGGGTCGTCCAAGTTTTGCATGAGCTTACTGATTATGCATTGTGACCTGGGGCGCAACGGCCGTTCTGTTCGTGGAGAGCCCGGCGTACCTCTTCGACGGAAAATTCACGTCGAGGAGGGTGTTGTCGGTACCTGTGTAATCGGAATGTAGGGTCGGCTGGCCTGTGGGTATCAGCAGGTACTTGTGCACAAGGGTGTTGACAACATCATCCGGTGAAGCGGTGCCTTTGGCCTGGTGAAGGACTTTGGTGAGCGAGTGGTGCTGGTTCGTGCGAGTGTTGGTGTCGTCGAGCAGGTGTTTGAGGAGGTTCGACGTCTTCCCGTTGCAGACCTGTCCGTCTACCGAGTTACAGACCTCGTCCCACAGCTGTTTGGATAGGGTGCTGCAGTGTTCCTTACGTTCTTGTTAAGTTCTGCAATGCGTTTGCAGAGCCAGCGGTTGAGATGCTGGCTCTTCCATCGTGTCAGTAGAGATTGTTTCGCCTCGAGCAAGTGGGGGAGGCGACTGTTCATCTTCTCGGTTGGCATGTCCGTGCTGAATGTTTTCGTGGCCTTACCGACGTCCGCCTTGAGCTGAGCCGCCCACGTCTCGAGGTTCGGGGCAGTGTGAGGCGCGAGTCTTGCGAAAGAGGTCCCCGTCGACCCACGTGTCCGACTTGGGCTTCCTGACAATTCTGGCTGAGTGCGCGGCCAATATGAGATGGTCGCTGCCAAGATCCTCCGCAAGATTGGACCAGCCGGCATCGGCTGTGTTCACGAAGCAGAGATCCGGGGTAGTGTCTCTGTGCGTGGACGTGCCGATGCGGGTAGGGAACGTTTTGTCCGTCACTAGGGTGAGATCCAGGTTGTTCGCATGCTGCCACAGCGCGGTATCCTTGGGTGTGTCATACACGTTACCCCAGGTGCGGTGCGCAGCGTTAAAATTCGCCAGCTATCACGAGCGGGTTAGAGCCTGCAAGATGGATGGCTATCTGAAATAGGCGTCGGAAACTTTGACTCTTTTGTCTGGGGCTGCTGTACACGTTAAGGATGTACACACGTTTTCGGGACGCGTCGCTTGGGAGAATCTCGGTCATCACGTTGTCCACCTCGAACGTGCCGAGGTTGTGTGCGAGGCAGGTGAAAATTTTATAGACTAGCGTGGCGATACCGTGTCCTCCCGCGAGGCCGGGTAACCACTGGTAATCGGTGAACGTGGGGGTGTGTTCGAGGGTTTCTTGCAGTAGGATTACGTGGGGCGTCGCGTCGTGGCTGCGTAGGTATTGCTGCAGGGAGGCTCTCTGCCCAGTCAAACTCCTGCAGTTCCACTGCCAGATGCGTGACACTTTATCTGACCCGGCCATCTTGATGCTTGTGGGGGTCGGCCCGGGCGCCCGACGGTTGGAAGAGGGCCGCGTGTGGAGGTGGAGCAGGCGTGGGGTGTTGTGGTGAGACCGGCTTAACCGTGGCTATGGCGGGGGCTACGATCTTTTCGAGAAAATGTTCGACTGTCCCCAACCGATTACCCTGAGCCGTGAGGGTGGACTGTACGTGGGCCATATTCTCTCCGAGAAAGAGGAGGCTATCTCTAATTGCCGACAGCATACATTTAATCTCGTCTAACTCGGGTTTCAGTTCTGGTCGGGCGCTAGCGACGCCGCAACCTGTTAGCACTACCAGCGCTAACAGGTTGCGGCGATGGTGACGGGGCCAGTAGATTTCTGTCATTGACGATTTTCGAGTCGATGTTCGTCGGCTCGTCTTGCACGGGGACCCCGCGGATGACTCCCTTGCAAGTGGACTGTGGTGCCGCTTCATAGGCGCTGACCCCATGGGTACCGCCTTCGATACAAATTTGCTTTACTTGCACGAAGCGGTTAGCATTTTCTCTGAGTGGAGTGCTTGCCACTAAGATATTCTGCTTGTTGTTGGGGCATGGCGTGTCCGAGTGTTGTTGTGCCGGGCTGAGGCCGGCCGAGGCGGCAATGGCGTCGGCAACCACCGCAACGCCAACCCTTGCTATGTTAAGTCCCGCACTAGGCCTTGTAATAATACGGATATCATCTTTTGACAATAGCGGCATTCTGCTCGCACGGATGATGGTGTTTTTAACGTTTTCATGGCCGTGGGTGTAAGTTTCTCCGCGTTTCAACACGCTATATGGCGGAGTAGGGTTAATGCTCTCATGTTTGGCTGCGGCGCCGCGAGACGTGGCAGTCTGCCAGCCTTGATCGGGGGTGATTTCCTCCCGGGCAATGTCCTCCCCGGTCACTTGGTATTCCATATCTGAGCACAAAAATTGCAGCCAAAGCGGCGGCGGCGATGACGTGGTAGAGAGATCAATGCGCCAGAAGTGGAGCCGTGTTAGCGTGCGCTTGCCACGTCGGACTAGAGGCTCCCCTCGTTAGGGCTAGCAAGGTGGCGGCCGATCGACGATGGTAAAATCGCTGTAGAAGGTAGAGATAAACACCCACAGTGTCCAGGAAAGTGTCCACAGAGTCCTTGCAACTTCACGAAGCCGTTGTGCACAAAAATTCCCGTGACATCGTGAAAAATCGCCATGAAAACATTCTTAAAAACAAGAGCCGAAATGAATGCGTCCGCACACTCCAGCCTCTTCTTCCTTTGCCGTAGTACGAAATTCCGGATTAATTTCAACTACCTCGGGTTGTTGCTTATTACATATGTGTGGTACATAGAGGCATTCTTTTGCACTTCGCTGCCATCGAAATGCGGCTGCTGTGGCTGGGGTATGATCCCCCACGGTCAATAATCATCACTAATAGTACGTTCAGTTCGATGTGCTCGTACTTTTACACGGCATAATGTGATAGATATCAAATGAAAAGTAATAAAAATGATGATTCAAATATGATACAGTAAAAGTTCGTTAATTCAAATTCTGTGGGAATCCTATGAAAATTCAAATGATACAAGATTCGAACTAATAAAAGCCAGAGAAAAATATTGCTCAGCTAAGGCGCTCATATAGTCTGACATAGCGTGAGCGCACGTGCACACGCTCACACACGATATGTCACGTTGGGGAGAGCAACGTCTGTAGTTCGACGCACTGGCGCCGTACCGGGCCAATGTGGTCCGATGTGCCCGACGTCGAGATAGCTCTTGCTCCGTTCGCGCGTTCTTCGCGCCACCTGCGCCGACGCACAATGCATTCCGCGAAGAAAAAAGGCGCCCACGCTGTATCGCCGACGGTTGCAGGTATACCAGTTCAAAGTGACGCGCGGGTTGGGGATCGTTTTGCGCATGCTCCAAAGAGAGCAGGCAACGGTGTGTGCGTCGAAGTATTGGAGGCGAGCTGCACCACAGGGAAAGCTGGCGCTACCGTTGTTGTTACGGGGTATGGGGATCATGGGGACACAGCGGCCGCGTCGGCTGCTTCGGAAGCGCCGAAGCGAGCTGAAAAGGAACGGTTCAAGTCCCCTGAGCTGGGGCGTTTCTGATTAAGTCTGGAGGTTTTCCTGCTTCGGGTGTCTACTTGGCAACTCTTGAAAGCACTATAATAAGTAGTGGCTGCCTTTGAAGGTGTCCAACATGGTAGACTACTGTTCGGTGCCACAGTGCCGATCGTACACAATGGAGCCCGGTGTCAGTCTTCACACATACCCACGGGACAAGAGGCTTCGTGAAGCTTGGATCACGAAACTAAGACCCGCAAGCAGCCATCGGCTGCAACTCGGGTGTAGAGCAAGCACTTGTGAGAGGAAGATTTCTGCTACGGCGTCGGGGCTACTATGTTCATTGAGTAACAGAAAGCGCGCACTGAGGCGCTCGCCCGCGCGCGCTGCCCTGCTAATGTCGTGAAGCTTTGATCTATGAACTTATTGATGCTAGACACTGGCAAGTTCTCTGGAATGGAAAGGCAATGGTAAGCACATTAAAAAAAGTCATGGCATATGCTCATTTGATTTATTTGTTTACATATACTGTAGCCCAAAATAGGGCTATAGCAGAAGAGAAGAAGCGTTTAGGCAAAATGCTGAAGATGCTGCTGCTTCATTGCGCACTGTCTATGTCTTAGCACCAAACAATGAATGTACTTCATTAAGGAAAAAAAGTAGCGGGAAATTGCTCGCTGAGAAGACCGATGAGCATACAGTGCGATGCAACTTGAGAAATAATGCTATTGAAACGCCCAAGAATTCAGAAGAAAAAAAAGTCGAATCGTCCCGATGACATATCAAAAGTCGCCGTGGGCGTCGAAGTCCCTTGTTATAATGTGTAACAGAACAGGTAACTAGACCGACAAGGTGGTCATCACCATTTATTTCAGCTCATCCAAGCCCCCCACTTCTTCGTCTTCGGAATCGCCTTTCTCGCTTCTTCTTCGGCTTCCCCACTTTTCTGCGTCACTCCTCCTGGGGGGATAGCGAAGAACGTTGCTTTTGGCCGCAGACTCCAGCTGTCCATTATTTTGTACCCCACAGTCTTGAGTACGCCTTGTTGCACTGATGACTTCAATAATTGAAAATGTCTAAGAACATTTGCTTCACTGGCCGGTAGTCCTTTTCGAACGAGGACAGGGTCTTGTAGACCAACATCTGGTGTATGGCCTTGGCGCCGCTTGTCAAAGGGAAACTTCATGGCTTTTCTGTATCTGAATCGCTCCTCAGATGCTTTGCAATGCTCAGTTAGCATTAGCCTATCTGCAATGCCAAGTTCATTGTCTGCGCTTAGCTTCGG
Source organism: Dermacentor albipictus (assembly GCF_038994185.2). Lineage (NCBI taxonomy): Eukaryota > Metazoa > Arthropoda > Arachnida > Ixodida > Ixodidae > Dermacentor > Dermacentor albipictus. Next base: position 3,952,822 of record NW_027225566.1, on the reverse strand, counting down.
GACCTCACCATAGGCAGCAAAATACGGACTGCACCCAAGACTACTTGTATGAGTCCTGTTATAATGAGCCACGGCCGCTTCTAGACAACATTTCCAGCCGCCGTTAAAATTTGAATACATCGACATGAATTGTTTCATATTGCATATCACCCTCTCCGCCATTCCATTTGCCGCAGTGTGATGCCACGGTTCTCTGCCCTCTCCTGAATCTTCCTGCTAATTAATGCAGGTCCATTGTCTGATATCACAATCTTCAAATTGGAGAATATGCCTCTGTCAAGGAAGGCTATAACACGGTTTGCGTCTTCCTTGCTGGGCCGTGCAGCCACCATTCTGGTGCATTGATCTATTCTGGCCAGAAATGACTGAGTTTTGCGTGCACCTGGACTTTTCTTTCTCAGCTCGGCGAAGTCTACATCTACGACTTCAAAAGGTTTGTCCGAGTGTTCAGGCAACACAAGCTCGCCTGGTCGTGGTCGGTACGTGGCTTTGTTTATCTGGCACGACCTTACATACTTTTCATTGTCTCTTTTCATGTGTTTCCCATCTAAACCTATGAAAAATCTTCTACGTGCGCCAGAAACCATTGTGGCCGCCGGACTGGAGTGTCGTGGTACAGGTGGAGTATTTTTGAAACAAGAGTCTCGGTACAATGAATTTTCAGTTTTCAATGTATAGGTCGTCACATCCTTCCTACGGCTTGGTCATAATAATCATCTCATGTGGGAGCTCAGTTGCCAATCCAGACAATGCATTGGCGTGCACTGGACTTTAGTCAACCGAGGGAACAGGCTGGCTTCAGGAAGGGCTACTCTACAATAGATTCCATCCATGTCATTAATCCGGTAATCGAAAAATCCGCAGAGTATAATAAGCCTCTCTATGAGCAAAACGAGAACAAGGTGAAAGCAGGAGCTAACGTTTTTATAAGAGGACTTTTCTTGAAGGTGACGTATGCTTTCTTCGCCATAGTATATAGAGGTGGTGTTCTTCTGAAGGGGAGAGGGTGTAAGGCTTGTGGGTGTGGCAAGGAGCGAAGGTGTGTCAGCGTGTCAAATTGAGAATAAAGGAGCGCTGTGCACAAGGCCAGTGACCCGGCCGTCTGTCAAGCACGTGTCAGCGCCCGTGTGTTAGCCGGTGTGTCAACGGCGTCTCACACGCCAGCTGGAAAAAAAAAGCAGAAAAAACGAAAAAAAGGCTAAGAAACCAAACTAAGTGTTATCTGTAGCTTGACATTTAGCATAGCTAATAGATTCTAAAGCTCCCTTTAAAACGTTTATGCCTATTGTTTGCAATGTCTTGAACTTATGGATAAGGTATGATTTTCTCTGTATTTTCTTTCTAGTTCAGAGCGGAAATTTGACTGTAAGATGTAGAGTTTGAGTTCATTGAAGTTATGACCTGGTTGGTTGAAATACTTGGCGACGGCTTTGGGAAGCTTTTTAGCTGTGTCCGCGCGATGTCTGTTTAATCTCACTTTTATTGATTGTCACGTTTCACCGATATATTGTTTCTTACAGAAGGAACATTCAAGCATATAAGTCACATCTGGAGTTGTACATGTAAAGCTAGATTTGACTTCATGTGTATAGCTATTTGCGGTGCTTTTAATTTTAATGTCGCTTTGAAGATGCCTGCACCTGGGGCGACAACATGCTTTTATTACGGGGCAATGCTGTTGGCTGACTTTTGCGTGCAATAACATGTCTTTAATGTTCCTGTTGCGGTGATAGGTAACCCTAGGTACATCTGGGGACGCTTTTCTCAGACGCTCGTTACTTGATAATATTGGATGGTATTTTACTAGAATGTTGTTTATGTATGAAAGTGCATTAGAATATTTTCTTATAAAGGCCGACGGTCTGTCAGATTCTGGTGTGGGCTGTTTCTTTGCCAATATCGACTGTCTCTCCAATCTTGACGCGGCATCATAAGCTCTATCGAGAGCAACTTGGGGATAGTTCCTTTCTGCTAGCGTTGTTTTAAGGTCATTTAGGTGGTGGATATAATCGTGGTCTTCGCTGCAGATTCTTCTTATTCGTTTCGCTTGTCCCACAAAATTCCTTGCTTGCAGTGTCGCGGGTGATGACTGTTGTAGTCTAAATATTGTTGGCTGTTCATAGGCTTCCGGTAAAGTGTCGTTCTCAGTTTCCCGTTTTCTATGTAGACCGTCGTGTCCATTAAGTTGATCTGACTAGGAGAGTGGTGAGCAGCAAATTTAATACTCGGGTGAAAGCGCTTGAAATGGCTAATTAAGTCGCTTAAGGAGCTTGTGCCGTGTTCCCATATTATATATATGTCGTCAAGGTAACGAAGATAAATGTGGGGTTTTAGAGGGTAGAATTGGAACAGGTCTGCTTCAAGCTGCCCCTTGAAAATGTTCGCATACGTGGGATTGAATGCTGTAACCATGCTAGTGCCTAACCTAAGGAGGGACAGGTAAACTTCAGGAGCGTGCGCTTGGGGATTGATTGCGAGGGATTTAGAAACGGCTTCAATGCCTTCACTTATGGGTATGTTGGTGTAAATGGCAGAAACATCCAAAGTGACTAGAATAGCGCGGTCGGAAAGGATTTGGTTGGCGTTGATGCCGTCGATAATTCAAAGGATGTGCGGCGTGTCTTGAACGAAAGATGGGAGGGTGGTGGGGATGTTTGACAGGTGGTGATTTAAGAATTTACATAGTGACTCAGTAGGTGCGTTGTTATTTGACACAATAGGCCGACCTGGGATTTCTGCTGTAAATATATCTTCGACCGGAACTTTATGTATTTTAGGAAAAAAATAAAAGCGGCCTGCTTTTTTGTTCTTGGCCATCATAAAGCGATATTCAGATTCCTTGATTAGTTCCCTGGGCAGGAGCTCCGCTATCGTGTTTTTCACACTATTGCTCTAATCTGAAGTTGGGTTAGAGTCGAGTGTTCTGTAATGGGTGTAGTTGCTCAGTTGTTTAGAGGCCTCATTCTTGTACTTTTCTATAGGCCAGATTAGGATACGGCCGCCTTTGTCTGCTGGTGTTATTACATCATTCCTTTTCGCAAGTTCCTTAAGGGTTTGGTGTTGAACGGGGGACAAATGTTTGCGTTTCCGGCAATACCGCGCTGACTCTAGAATTTCCTTTGATATCAGCTTTCTGTATAAATCCAGGTCTGGGCGCTGTTCGGTTTCCGGTGTCCACGTGCTAGGTGGTCTAAGAGAGTCTCTATCTTGTTTTCCTTCATCTGGTGTACCGAAAAAGAACTCCTTGATACGCATGCGTCTTGAAAACTGTTATATCTTTGTGGAGTTCGTATTCGTTTGCTGCGTTGTTCCTCGGACAGAACGTTTGACCACGTTTCAGGAGATCAACTTCTTCGGGGCTTGGACTCTGGGATATCTCTACTACATTGCTGCAGTGCTCTGGATGCTCGCCTGTGGGACTATCTGTTGAGCTACGTGCTGCACGGGTTACATTAGTTTATTTGGGTGGATCTGCAGCTCTAATATCTTTGGGCTGCTGTTTATCTAGTAAATTTTCCTCCCTAGTTTAGACGAATTGGTTAAGTTCTCATCTTTCCCGTTCCAAAATTTATGCTGTTGAGTTGATCAGCAATTATCATAAGTTCCTTGCAGTGTTCTTTGAGAATATCGGTAAGAGAGAGCAATGCATTTTCTAGGACAGCATTTCACTTCAATAATAGCCTGGAGGGCGCATCTAATAAGAACTGAGGGCGCATTTAACCTTAATCTTGAGACCTTTTGGGATTTTCCTCTGTTTAATCCAGCTAGTGCAAGTTTTTAGGTGAACTCTGTAATTTGTTTGTTTGACGGCGAGGTTGCGGGATTGGAGGAAAGGGCGAGATTTGTTGTGTGTGCTATCGCTAGTGCGTGGTAGTCATTTCTGTTTGGTTCGGGCAGACCTTCAGGACGAAATATCTTCAGGTGGTGTCTTTTTACGCTTAATTTTCTTGTCGACGCCTACACCGATGTCTGTCTATTTGTCTGCGTGTCGGTCTGTTTATTAGTGTATGTAGCTGTTTGCGTGAAGGCTTCGCGGGTGGTTGTGGGCGTTCGCATGAGTGGGTGTTGTAATGCGGGTGTTGGTTCCGCGTCCACTGTCTGTGTAGATGCTTCTTGGGTGCTAGCTTTGGTGGAACGTGCGTGCGAGCTGGTGTTGAAAATTTCAGGCGTGTGTTTCTGTGATGAAGCTAACTGGGACGCAGGATTTATTGGCGTTGTTGGGTGCATCGATTTAAAAGAGTTCCTGAGTTTGTACTTGTTAGCCGTTATCTTGACGTCCAAAAAATTGGGGTGTAGTCCGGCCTGGGTGAATAGAATGTGGGGGCCCTGGTGTATTTTAGCGTGGTGGATGACATCGACGTTCTCCTGTTGGTTTCCAATGTCCAGAAGAAAATCATTGAGCTTACGTGTCCCTAGTGCGTGAGCTAGGAGTGTCGCTGATCGTTAAATTAGTGGCCTGTGTTTGTTTGCGATCCTGGGACGTACTGCTGTTAGGGTGATTTCTGCGTTTGGTCTGTTGGTGTGCAAATCGTTTGTGAGCGTTTTCATGGCCTCAACTGTGTTTGTGTTCTCACCGGTGTCGTGGTTAAGGCCATTAGTCCCGCAGTGAATGACGAAATGTGTGATGTGCTGTGGTGCATAAATTACGACATTTGATTCAATAGAGATACGAAGAGTCATGGCGGCATTACGTAATGAAAGAGCTCAGAACGCTTACGTAAATACGTTGGAAAACATCTACAGAGATTCTACAGCTATCCTAATTCTACATAAGAAAATCAGGAAGATACCTATAAAGAAAGGGATCAAGCAGGGAGACACAATCTCCGCAGTACTATTACTGCGTGCTTGGAAGAAGTATTCAAGCTATTAAACTGGGAAGACTTCGGAGTAAAGATTGACGGTGAATATCTCAGCAATCTTCGATTTGCCGATGACGTTGTTCTATTCAGCAACAATGCAGACGAGTTAAAACAAACGATTGAGGGCTTTAACAGAGAGAGTGTAAGATTGAGATTGAAGATTAGTATGCAGGAGACAAAAATAATGATAAATAGCCGGGTGAAGCAACAAGAGTTCAGGATCGCCTGTCGGCCTCTAGAGTCTCTAAAGGAGTACGTTTACCTAGGTCGATTAATCAGAGGGAACCCTGATCATGAGAAGGAAATTCACAGAAGAATAAGAATGGGTTGGATTGCATGCGGGAAACATTGCCAGCTCCGGTCTGGAAGCTTACCATTATCATTCAAAAGGAAGGTGGAAAATCGGTTCATTTTACCAGTGCTGACATTTGGGACAGAGACTTGCAGACTGACAAAGAAGCTTGAGAACAAGTTAAGGACCGCGCAAGGAGCGGTGGAACAAAGATTGCTAGGCACAACGTTAAGGGACAGAAAGGGAGCCTTTTGTATCAGAGAGCAAACGGGTATAGAGGATATTCTAATTGACATCTACGAAAAAAATTGAGCTGGGCAGGTCATGTAATGCGCAGGTTAGATAATCGTTGACCATTAGAGTTACATAATGGGTACCAAGAGAAGGAAGCGCAATCGAGGACGACAGAAGACTAGATGGAGCGATGAAACTGGGAAATTAGCAGGTGCTAGTTAGAATCGGTTGGCGCAGGACAGGGGCAATTGGAGATTGCAGGGAGAGGCCTTCGTCCTGTAGTGGACATAGAACAGGCTGATGATGATGATGACTCCTAGCTGATGACTCGGGGAAGATTGTGTGTCTCTTTGGTATAAGACTCCCCAGTACCGTAGTTAGATGCGTCAGTATTTATCTCAAAGGGCAGGCTGAAGTTACCTAACATAAGCACTGGGTCAGACAATATACGATGTACGAGTTCCTGGTAGGCTGCCTCACATTCTTCGGTCCAGAGAAAAGGGACACCATTTTTGGTCAGTTCAGTCAAGGATTTTGCTATTTTAGCTGTGATAAATTCTTTGAAGTGGCCAGCAAGTCCAAGAAAAACTCTGACTAAATGCAAAGCATGTGGCTTCGTAAGCTTTGAGATTTGTTGCACCGACTCTTGTTTGGTGGTCTTGGTGACACCATCAAACACCCTTCCAAGAGAGACTACCCGAGCTTGAAGAATTCACTTTTTCTTTCATTTATCCAGATCTGTATCACTAAACCATTGCAGAATAGTGGCGAAATGGTGCGAGTGCGCTCTTTTTGACCTCGAGTAAACTATAATGTCATCAGTGTAGACGTTGCAAAAGCGTCCAAGATGTGGCTTCAAAACATTATTCATCTTCTTTTGAAACCATGCTGGCGAATTCCTCTAACCAAAAGGCAGTACATTGTTACAGAAGGATCAAAGAAGAGAGAGGAAGAAGATCGGAGACGCTGGCTGTTGCGTGTTGTGGGTGGTCAGCCATCATTAATATTCTGACTCGTCCTGTATATATATTGTAAATAAGCTTTTTTTATACTCGCACCATCCCCGTAACATATTGGTGAGAGGTGCGGCGTACCACGGCTGGAAACTAAGCTTCGCAGTGGACTTCCCATCACCGTCCGCACTATGAATGACGGTGAGCACGCGGGATCAACGTCGTTGCCGCCTCCAACGTCACCGTCGCCAGCTACGTCGCTGTCACCTTCGGTTGTCGTTGTGCAACCCGATGATTCTGGAACTTTCTGCGGGACCGATGGCTCCGAAGTTGAAGAGTGGGTGGCCGTGTACGAACGCGTGAGTGGAATCAACAGATGGGAGGGACCCTACGCTTATGCTAGCTAACCTGTTCTACCTGAGAGGCACGGCAAAGGTGTGGTATGAAAACCACGAAGAGGAGCTAACGAGCTGGTACCCATGGAAACAGAAATTGACAGAATTGTTTGGGAAATGACGTCGCCGTAACATTGCCGCAAAGCAGGAACTGGCCTCCCGTGCTCAATCCCCCACGGAGTCCTATGTCTCGTAGATCCAGGACGTGCTGGCACTTTGTCGTAAAGCCGATCACATGACAGAAGCTGAGAAGGTCGGGCACGTGCTTAAGAGCATTGCTGACGACGTGTTTAATCTGCTCATGGGCAAGAACTGCTCTACAGATGACGCAATCATTAAACAGTGCCGACAGTGCGAGCAGGCCAAAAGCCGATGCCTCTTGCAACCATTCGCCCGACTCCCCAATACTGCCCCAATGTCGACGTGTGAAGATCAACCCGCGCAGCAGCATGCGTAGCCGTCAGAGGACGTGGGGCGAATCGTCAGACGTGAACTGGATGCGATGACGCCCGCAGCTTTCTGTTCGCGTAGCCCTGATGCTACCACATTGCCAGTTCCCCTCGTGCAAGCCATCGTTTGCCAGGAACTTGAAAACATTGATCTACATTCTGTGTGTGCTGTCGCCAATCCCAGAGCTAACGAACGCCCTTCTACTATTTTCGCTCCACCCCGGCGCTTCTCTCCACGTTATCGCAACCCGACTGAGTGGAGAACTGTGGACGACCAGTTGATATGTTTCACCTGTCGCCGCATTGGTCATGTCACCCGATACTGTCGCAACTCGTGGCCCTCAACACCTCGCACGCCGACCAACCCGAGCCGTTTTGATGGAAATACCCGCACTGTTTTGCCCACCGCCGAGTTTAACAGCGCCGCCAACTCTGCTCGAAACACGTGGTACAGCTCCTCACCATCGCCTCGCGGACACCAGTCTCGCTCGCCGCAGCCACGTCGCCTTTCATCCCCTGTGGCTTTTGGCCGCACCCATTCGGAAAACTAGGAAATGCAGCGCTCAGAGGTGGTGCTGCATTGCCGAGTACAGCAGCAAATCCTCTGTCTGTGCCCACAAGGAGAAGTGTAATTGACGTCGAAATAGACGGCGTACCTATCCAAGCACTCGTCGACACTGGAGCCCACGTTTCTGTGATGAGTGCTAGCCTACGTAGACGTTTAAAGAAGGTCGTCACCCCAGCAGCTGCCCGAGTGCTTCGTGTGGCCGACGGCGGTGTGCTGGGTGTTTTTGGAATGTGTACTGCGCGTCTAAGTATAGCCGACCGCCCTACTTCTGTTCTCTTTGCTGTCATCGACAACTGCCCTCACGACGTTATCCTTGGATTCGACTTTTTATCCACTCATTCTGCTTTTATCGACTGCGCAACCGGCGTTCTTCAGTTAGAACTGCCTCAACTCGCCGATGCTCCGAGTACCGCCCTACCGCGCGTGTGCTCGCTTCAAGATGTGCGTCTCTCACCCGAGGCAGTTACGTCACTTTGACCGCCCAGTCACAGGTCCCTGATGGTGAATATGTGCTTCACCCCATCATCGACGTGCTTTTGAACCGGAACGTTGCTGTTCCTCATACATTGGTCACGGTTAGTGATAACGACGTCGTTCTACCGCTTCTGAATTTCAGCCTGCGCCCTCAAGTGATTCCGGCCGGCATGGTCTTGGCCAGCGTTTCTAGTTGTTCCAAATTTGACATTGAGAGTCTGAATACCGAGAGTGGCTTATTAGTGCCAGTTGCAGCTGACAGCTCTGGTTCCTTAACGGATGACTTCGCGAAAATGATTGCACCTGACCTCACCTCTGCACAGGCCACGGACATACGACTCCTGCTTGAATCGTACAGTGACATCTTTGATTTCGGCGACAGGCGTTTAGGCCAAACCTCTGTTCACCACCGTGTAAACACTGGAGACAAGAACCCTATTCGTCGCCGTCCATATCGTGTATCGCATGCTGAACGTCGAGTCATACAATCAGAAGTGGAGAAAATGCTCTGCAAAAGGGTCATCGAGCCATCAACTAGCCCTTGGGCTTCACCTGTAGTCCTTGCGAAAAAGAAAGATGGTACGTGGCGTTTTTGCGTCGATTATCGCCACTTAAACAAGATCATGCTAAAAGACGTCTACCCACTACCACGCATCGATGACGCCTTGGACTGCTTGCACGGAGCTAAGTAGTTCTCGCCCATCGATCTTCGATCCGGCTACTGGCAGATTTCAGTTGATGAAATGAACCGCGAGAAGACGACCTTCATCATGCCGGATGCCTTATATCAGTTCAAAGTCATACCCTTTGGCCTATGCAATACTCCTGCGACATTTGAACGTATGATGGACTCTCTTCAGTGCGACTACAAATGTACCACGTGTGTTTGTTACCTTGATGGCGTTATTGTTTTTTCTCCCATGTTCGGCAGCCACCTCACCCGACTCGCTGCAATTGCAGTCTTCCGAAAAGCCGGCCTTCAACTGAACTCCACGAAGTGTCAATTCGGGCGCCGTTAGATCACGGTGTTGGGACACCTCCTTGACGCATCCGGTGGCCAACCAGATCCGGAAAAGGTTGGCGCCCTACGCAGTTTCCCTGTGCCACGTTCTGCCTCTGACGTGCGCAGCTTTGTCGGCCTGTATTCTTACTTTCGCCGTTTCGTCCAAACTTCGCAGGCGTTGCTCGGCCTTTGACAGATCCTCTAAAGAAGAACACGCCATTCTCATGGGGCCCAGAGCAGGGTCACGCGTCCGTCGCTCTCATCGGGTTTCTGACCACTGCTCCCATACTTGCCCACTTTGACCCGTCTGCACTGACCGAAGTCCACACTGACGCAAGCGCCTAAGGCATCGGCGCTGTTCGCCCAACACCACAATAGTGCCGAGTGCGTGATAGCTTACGCCAGCCGCCTGCTGTCACCTGCTGCGAGAAATTACTCCATCACCGAGCGTGAGTACTTGGCTGTAGTTTGGGCTGTCGCCAAGTTCCGGCCACATTTGTACGGCCGCATGTTTTCGGTTATCACAGACCGCCACGCACTCTCCTGGCTGTCTTCCTTACTGGACGGCTTGGTCGCTGGGCTTGGCGACTCCAGGAATTTTCATTTAGTATCCATTACAAGACTGGACGTCTCCACAAAGACGCTGTCTGCCTCTCGCGTCACCCCGTGGATCCTCCCGATCCTGTTGCGCATGTTGCGTGACCTGCGTGATGGCTTTTACTGACATGCCTGACATGCGCACTCAACAACGCGACGCATCCTTACAGTCCATCATCTCCAAAGTGCAATTTGGCAGCACCGACGGCACGTGCCGCATGTTCGTGCTGCATGAGGGCCTCCTCTACCGGCGCAATATCAACCCTGACGGCCCTGAGTTGCTCCTTGTCCTTCGTCGTCATCTGCGATCCGTCGCTTTTTCACAACTTCTCGATACACCGATGGCGGGACACCTTGGAGTTTTGCGTACATACGACCACGTACAACGCCGGTTCTTCTGGCCGGGTCTCTACCGCTCTGTGCGTTGTTATGTCGCAACTTTCGAATTTTGTTCGCGAAAGAAGAAACCTCCTCTGGCACCTGTCTGACGACTACATCCCACTGAAGTTCCCTCTGAACCGTTTTTTTTTTTCGTGTAGGCCTTGACCTGCTTGGCCCTTTTCCGACGACTAGAGGGAACAAGTGGATCGCCGTCGCTACTGATTACGCGACACGCTACGCGCTAACAAAGGCGTTGCCGACTAATTGCGCAACTGACGTCGCCGATTTTCTCCTCCACGATGTCATTCTCTATCACGGTGCACCTCGACAGTTACTCACAGACAGCGGCCGCTTGTTCTTATCTCGAGTTGTCGACGACCTCCTCCGCTCTGTGCCACTGAGCACAAGCTATCCACCGCCTACCACCTACAAACGAACGGCTTTACGGAACGTCTCAACCGAACGATGACAGAGATGCTGTCGATGTACGTCTCCAACGATCACCGCGACTGGGACGCCACGCTGCCTTTCGTGACGTTCGCGTATAACTCGTCCCAACATGACGCCGCAGAATATTCGCCCTTCTATCTCTTAAGTGGTCGCGACCCCACACTGCCGTTTGACACCATCCTCCCTTCTGTGCCACGTGCTGCAACTGAGTACGCTCGTGAAGTTATCGATCGCGCTCACATGGCACGTCAAGTCGCCCGATCTCGTTTATTAGTCTCGCAGCATATTCAAAACAGCGTTATGACCACTGCCATTGCGATGTCAAGTTCGCACCAGGTGCTTGGGTGCTCCTCTGGTCACCATATCGTTGGGTTGGCCTCTCCCAGAAGTTTCTCTATCGCTACACAGAGCCTCATGAAGTCCTACGCCAAGTTAACGACGTAAATTATGAGATTTTGCTGCTACGCTTTGATGCATCCTCAAATCAGACGCCTGTCGACATCGTGCACGTTTCGCGGCTGAAGCCATACTTCGCTCGCAATTCTTCGCCTGCCATGCGCCAAGTCGGCCCTTTGCCACCCGGGGGTCCTGTTAGGGAGGGATGAAAGAAGAGAGGAAGAAGAATATGGGTGACGCCGGCTGCTGCGTGTTGCTGGTGGCCAGACACCTTTAATGTTATGTCTCATCTTGTATATATTGTAAATATGTTTTTTTTACACACGCAACATGCCCGTAACAATATTATATTCATATATGTCAAAAGGTGTCACAAATGCTGGGAACTTTTTGGTCTCCTCTACTAAAGACACTTGCCAAAAGCCCTTGCAAAGATCCAAGCGAGAGAAGACGCTGGAGCCACCAATTTCGTTGATAATTTCGTTGATGTGTGGCATCGGGAAACAGAACAGGTCAGTTTGTTAATATGACCGTAATCGGGCGCAGCGTCTATACGTTCCATCTTCTTTCGGTGCTGTAGTGACGGGTGATGCAAAGGTAGACGTGGACGGTCGGATAACATCAGCGTCGAGCATCTTCTGCAGTTATTCCTCTAGCCATATCTTTCTATCTCGCGACATGCTGTAAGGCTTGCGTTTCACAACTGTTGTATCTCAAAGCTCGAACGGTACTTTAAACTTGGATGTAGCCTTAGGATAGATAACCTCCTACACAGAGGGGCTGCAGGCACATCCTCCTAGTTACGTCGTCCGCTGTAGCAGGCTTCTGAAGGCTTTCATTAAATAAGGAGAACGATGATAGCTGGCGATCATCTTGAGTAGTAACTTTGTCATCCCAATAAAGCTTTAGGCGGAGATCTTGCATTACTGGGCGTGGCAAAACCATTTGATATTTTACTCCATCGAGGACCAACGCTCTGGTTTTGATACTCTTGCTCTGACACGTGGCAATTAGCTCCGCCCACTCATTGTGCACTTGCATTTTGCCATCGTATCCATGCACACTTACTGGAAAATATTTCACTAGGTTAGAGTCCGGAATGTGTTTCTTGCTCACAACGGTGGTGGAAGCTCCACTGTCAACCAACACGCTGACTTCTTTTCGATTTACTTGCGCTGGAACATAGACCAAGTTGGTGCACTCTACATGAAATATTTTGTGTTGTGGTCGCGGTGAATTGTTATCAGAGGTCTGTGTAGCTGCCTTCCTGCTCTCCTCTTGATACGCGACTTGTTTTTTCGGTCGGACCAGTTCCTATTTGGATTTGTGCTCACATGTTGCTCATCATTATAACACAGCTCTTTCGTCTTCTGTAGTTACTCTTCTAGGTTGCTTGACTTTCAAAGCGAACACAACACCGCATGTCTTCCGAATGTCCCAGCATAATGAGCGCGACCAACGAAGCCTGGGATAGAGCAGCGTCAGCTAATTGCAGCAGTCTCCATTTCTTAATGAATTAGTCAAAAAGCGGCCCCTAGTTGTAGTCGTAAGACGTAGTTTTATCCCAGCTTTGAAGCTTGTTCTCACCGAATGAAAATATAAAGCTCTGTTTCCATTCGTTCCATTGGCGTTCACCGTTTTCAGAAGCTCAAAGCTCGCGTCAAATCTTTGCACTACCTACCAAGTACAGACGCATGTTCATAACTTTGTCTTTATCCTCTCGCCAGCAATTCCTGTCACAGGCGTGTTCGTAAAAATCAAGCCATTCCCGGGTACTTCCTGTGTATGACCAGTCGTATACATCCGGTCTCACAAGCTGCACGCGTGTCTTCCTCATTTGCCGAAAGCTTGGTTGCAACAAAAAATCAGATAGTTGCTGCTGATGCTGGCTAAATGTTTCTTGCAACTTCATTATATCGTGCATCAGCGCACTTGCACTGTGTTCCTCTAAATCGCAGTTACGAGAGGTTACTTCCGTTTTCGTGAAGACGGGATTTGCTGCGGTGAAACCGTGAAGCTCGCAATAATACATGACGTCTGCGTCATGCTTGAATCGCTCATGGCAATCTTGAAAGCCTTCGTGAGCGTTCGACATCAGGTAGACAAGTTGCAGTAGTAAGAGTTCAATATGACGAGTGCTCAGCCGAAGGGGACCGCTCTTCACCTTAGACGCACTGTGCAACGTTCACCGGCTTATCACGGGAAACTGTAACGATGGTGCACATTGTACAGGGTCGTCCTTTTTGAAAGGGAACACGCGAGCGCGTGGCCTGTGCTCTGCGGCGGCTGCGTAGAGCGCCGGTCAGTGGCAGCAAGAGGAAGCACGTCCGCTTTTGGCGTCATCTATTGACGGTCAGAATGACTAGGCATGGCCGATTGGAAGCGCCTACTGGACTCCCTTCCCCGTATTACTGATGCGCAAGGAGCGGGGCCTGCAGCTAGCAAATCGCGCTCGCGCTGCAGGCCCCGCTCCTCGCGCATCAGTATTACGGGGAAGGGAGTCCAGTAGGCGCTTCCAATCGGCCATGCCTAGTCATTCTGACCGTCAATAGATGACGCCAAAAGCGGACGTGCTTCCTCTCGCTGCCACTGATCGGCGCTCTACGCAGCCGCCGCAGAGCACAGGCCACGCGCTCGCGTGTTCCCTTTCAAAAAGGACGACCCTGTACGTGGAAAATCGGTGCGGCTCAGGTGAGTAGCACAAGGTTCTATATGCGACTGCACCAAATTTGTAACAGAACAGGTATCTAAACCGACAAGGCGGCCATCACTATTCATTTCGGCTCATCCTAGCCCCCCACTTCTTCATCTTTGGAATCACCTTTCTCGCTTCATCTTTGACTAGGTTACATGACGAAATAGTTTTTGAAGTGCTCTGATATTGTCCACGCAACAATGGTTACTTGTGTACGATGAAATTCTTCATATGCTGCAGCCTAAAGCGCACGGCACGGTTCGAAAACGCGCTCACAGCGTACGCGAAACATTGTGCGTGGACATGCAGGCAGACGCGGAATGGGTCGCTGCAAACCCGTCCGATCGCTGCATTTAGGCTTCGTTCTGTTACACTCCATTTCGTTACATAGACAGCCAACTACGAGACGATATTTCACATAGTTTGCTCTCGGCGATTGCCTAACTTCCGTGAAAGAAACCGGTTCGGAGGACACCACATCGCGGCGACCGCGCGCCGTGGCCGTTCACTGTTGGCATTCGGTAATGAGATAGCATCTGTTAACCATTGTGTCCTTTCTGTTTGGTCAAGTTTATTATTTTGACACTACAGAACTGCTCTTGTTTCGAGGGTACTTCCAGAATTGTCTAGGAGAACTCCAGCGTGGTGTTTTTATTGAGCGCCAACAGCCAAACCTATGAGGAGCATGCTCCGTTATTCCTCATACTACGCAAGCAAGGCACTTCCGGCGGATGACGACTCCGTAAGTCCTGGAGTTCCAATCAGTGAGCCGAAGTGAACGGGCGTGTCGTCGGCATGCTCCGCAACCACCGAGACGACGCAACCTTCACCGACCGCCCTTGCCCGGGCCGCCTTCGCCGGAAGTCGTATGGGAAGCGGCCTTCTCGCCGTTTCCCGCCGACCACCTTCTTGGTGGTCGGTGGGAAACGGCGTCAGCGCGCTTGCACTGCATCAGCGTGATGCACTTGCAGTGCATCAGCGATGCACTGACGCAACCTTCACCGACCGCCCTTGCCCGGGCCGCTTTCGCAACCTTCGCAACCTTGGTGGTGGACGCCACATCCCTCTACTGTGACCAGCATGGAGGTTCAGGTGCAAGGTACGGACATGGACCCGAGCCGGTATTACCGTCGGGACTGGACCCAAGTACTGAGAACACAGCCGAACCACCGGGAAAACAGAAAAGCGACCCAAGGTTCAAACGCCGATCCTGCCGGTCGGGAGACGCAGAGTCAGTCGCGGGAAACACGAGAGACCGTCACAACTCCGGTACAACACAGCTCCTCGACGCAGCTACGCGCGCTCCGTACAGCTGCACAAAAGGTCAAGCAACTGCCGGCTCTTCCCCCAGACGAATATAAAGTCGTCTTCCGCTCCCAGGGAGGCCTTGACCTGACGATGCTCCAGCCACGCTACCTCCTCACCGCTCTCATGCAGGCCGCTGTACTGGCCGACTTATCTACGCTGAGACTTCGGATTCACCCCGTCAGTAACACTTGCATAGTGTCTGCGGCAAATCAAGATGATGATCTCAATCTCGTACAACTCCAGCAATCATCTAGGACCAACTTGAGTATGCCATGGCGGCATTTATTGCACCCCCTGATGGCTCAGTTATAGGACTTATTACGAATGCCTACTGGAAAGAATCGCCGCAATGACTTCTAGCGGACTTGATCGGCTGCAACCCCCACGCTACTATACTAGATGCTCGACGGATGGGACTCCCACGCTCGGTACTCATGACATTAAGTCAAGCCATCGTCCCCCGAAAAATTGTTTATGATGGAGGACTGCATCTGTGCACGCCCTGTACACCAAGGATCGAGACCTGCAGTAACTTCCGGACCATAGGCCACCGCATGTATCTCGGTATACAACCTAGGACACAAGAGCCCCAGATGCGGCAAGTTACACCCGAAGGAACCCGCCATGGTTGCTCAGTGGCTATGGTGTTAGGCTGCTGAGCACGAGGTCGCGGGATCGAATCCCGGCCACGGCGGCCGCATTTCGATGGGGGCGAAATGCGAAAACACCCGTGTGCTTAGATTTAGTGCACGTTAAAGAACCCCAGGTGGTCAAAATTTCCGGAGTCCTCCACTACGGCGTGCCTCATAATCAGAAAGTGGTTTTGGCACGTAAAACCCCAAATATTATTATTATTACACCCGAAGGAGCGAACTCCAACATGCACTCCACTCTGCATCATTTGCCAAGGCCCGCACTTGTCCGGGACCCGGGAATGCAAGCACCGCCACCTCCATAGGATAACCAAGTCTACCTCCGAACTCGAAGCACGATTCCGGTGACGAGTAGACCACCACTCACCGCGCAGTGCAGGATCCAAACGGCCGGAACCCTGTGCTGGCCAACAAGGGGCTGGCCAAGAGCTCTGACCGACCGACATAGGCCGACAAGCTGAAAACGCCCAACGTGAACACAAAACTCGAAAGCAACACGCCGCTTACGCCGGACCCCCGTGACCAGGAGCTTCGGGCGCTGCATGTGGAGCTAAGCTGCCTCACAACACTTTTAACACACAACCCCGTTCCCTCCTTCCCACCCCTACGTCCTTCCTCAGAATGAATCCTCCCACCCACTGTGGAGTCACCCACCGCACCTGCCATACCCGCCTCACCTCGCCATAAAAAGAAACGCATATCGGACTCGCATGAAGATTATCAGGCTGATCTCAAAGACTTACGATCCAAATTTGACGCTAAATTGGTAGCTCTGGAGGCGCGCCTCGAAACCAAATTCACAACACTTGTCGAACAGCTATCTTCTCGCCTTGAGCAGCAGATGGACACACTTTTCACACGATTAAGCCTAACTCTCGAACGTACATTTGCACAATTTGAGACGCGCCTTCAGAGGCTAGAGACAAATACCAGCTCTTCACATGAGGGGTCCCCTACCTCCATCCTACACCTACCTACTCCTCCTATTCCACTACCACTACCACCACGAGAACCTATCCTCGCTCCATTCACGCTCCAATATGGTGGGCCGGGATAATTCTACCCATCTATCACTAATGCGATGGAACTGCAGCGGCTTTCGTAGCAAGCAAGCGCCGCTGCAGCCCTTAATACCTACCCTCCCTGTCATACCTGAGCTCCTTTTGTTACAGGACACACAACACCAAGCCAAACTTCCCAGTTACCACGCAGTACACTCAGACACCACCGAGAACCCTCGGGTATCCTCACTAATACATCGCACTATTACCTACCAAGAATACACAATGGTCTCCACCACCCCGTGTGCCCTCATCGAAATCATCGCCATCAAACGTAATACACCTGCGATCTTTATTACCGACATATACCACACCCCACGCCAAGCCATGATCACTCTCGATACTCTACCCCAGAAAATTCATTGCATCGCGGGTCAAAATCCCCTACTCATAGGAGGCGACCTTAAAGGGAGGCTGAAACACTTTTCGAAAAAAATGAGTTCTCTGCGGCATTCTACAGTTTTGAGTCCCCTGAACACGAATATCTTGTTCAAAGAGGGCGGAAACAAGCGCAAGCGGCTGTTTTTTCATGAAAACGCGCACCAGCGCCTCAGGGTATCGCGCGAACGCCGCTGTTGCCCGTGATTGGTCGGAGCCGCGGTGACGTCAGTGGCGGCAGTCGCCGGTCGGCGCCGCCGTTTGAGAGCGTAGCACGCTGTTCTGTTCTGGCTGCATAGCTGAGTTGTAAGCATTATGGAACGTTCTCGCTGTCTCGGACAGCTTGTATTTTCGCCGTACATGTTCGAACCGACAGCCGATACGGAAAACGATGGCGGCAACGGCGGCAACGACGATGTTGAGTGTGCCAAAAGCGAGAGCGATGTGTACACCTTCTCGCGCGCTGGAAATCTGAGCTGTTACGTATGCTTTTTTTTTCATGTAGCTGCACGTTCCAATGACAGGAGAAAAAATGCGCTAAAGTGTCACTGGGAACTTGCTGCTGGAAGAATGCCGAAGCACTAACTTCTCATTAGATTGTAAACACGGGTACAATTCCGCGATGTCAAGCACCTTGCCGCTGCTTGTCTGAAGTCCCGTGGTTTTCTGAGCGTTGATACACGATCGCGAACATAAGTGCCGCGTCTCAAAGCGCGCACATGCAGTGCTGCGAGGTACAGTCATGGAAGTTGCTTATCATACACATCCAGATCGAGATGGTCAGGGGGATTATATGTGCAATATTCAGAATATGGTTCAACGACTTTGCGATTGTGGCTCGATCAAGAATCGGTATGCGCGCTCCATGCTAGTGTTACATAAAGATATTAGGCAGTTTTAGCACCGCCGTGTGGTAAACATGATAACTGCAACCGTACGTCGAATGTCACTAGGCAAGCCTATACTCCAATTTATACCTCAGGTGCAACTCTGTGGAAGCTACGCACGAAGTCCGGTTACCAAAATTTATTACTGCGCGCGTTTCCGTCTATGGTTCACAGCGTGCCAGCGGCATTTGCTCACGCGAGCATGCACGTGAAGCTGCCGCGACGGGCTGCAATTAAAGAATGCCGAAAAGAAAATTGATTTAAAAGAACGTGTTAGCAGCCGTATAAGTACACGGATTGTTTCTATGGGTAAATTCTTTTTTTTCATTCAGAACTGAGCTTATATATGAAACGTTTTCTCAAAAATCGGGTCAAGAAACACCGAACTTTTTCTAAGTGCGAACGCAGCCACTGCAAGAAGTATCTCAAGCCTCCACAGCGTTGCACCTGATGTATGAAACGGAGTATAGCAACGCTAGCAACAACGCGTTTCCGCATTTGTCGTAAGGCTATCCGGCTATCGCGGAAATGGTCCGAGCACAGCACAGTTGATTTCGTCGGCACGAACTTATCTCTCCTCACCGCACTGCGCTGCAAGCTTCTTGTGCTTCGGGAACCTGTGAAACACCACATCGTCTCGACCGCGTGTGTTCGCGCAGCCGATTGCTGCACCGAACGAGGGCATGTTGGGCGCCCTTGGCTGTAGGCCCTCACGCAGCACAGAAGGAAATAACAGTTTACGAAAATCGCAAAACAAACGTGAGCGGCGGCGGCGGCAAATCTCTCGTAGCGTCGTTCAGTAAAGCGCAGGACGGAAAGAGGCATGCCAGCGCATGCCAGCACGCCGGTCCGGCAGCTCGGTCCCCGCCAGTGACGTCACTCTCGCCAGTTCTCTCCTCTGGTAACCTCCTCACCCGGCGCTCCGGGAAGCGTTGGGGGCGTGTCCACGGGGGTGATTTAGAAAGCGATTTCCGCCCCTTATATTAACAAAACTAAGAAAAAAATTTCGGAACCGTAAATTATTAGGTCTGTTCTTCCCAATCCCAGCAATTCATGGAAATTGAAAACCGCTTCAGCTTCCCTTTAACTCTCAGCATACAGACTGGGGTTATCGGTACACCACAGCACGGGGTCGCAGTCTTTGACTTCCGTCCAAGTCCTTTCACACATCAACCCGAATCGGCAACAGTGTAACCATGGATACTGCTCAGGACCTTACACTCAGCCGTTGCCTCAAAAGTATCTCGTGGTCACAAACGCAAGACACACTCGAAAGCGACCATTAAGTTATCGTCATCCAAATACCTCACACACAACACAGCCCTGGACTCCTCACCTACAATCCCATTAAACGGGCCGCAATCCGGTCCGCACGCCGCGAACACCCAGACACCCTGATACAACACACTGATCATTGGGTCGCATCTCTCCTAAACGACATACCCGCACACACACAACACATTACTACGTCACCCGGCACCCCAACACTGCACAGGCGCTTAGCCCACCTCTGGGAGGCACACCACAGCATTCTAGATAGAGGGAAAAACCAAAAACATAATAGAAATATAAAACGAAGACTGTCCACGCTACAGACACAGATCGTTGCACACGCCCAGGAGCTGTGCCGTTCCAATTGGAGTCAGGTGCACAACAGTATATCCGGCAACCTCTTTACCAAGAACGCATGGCAACTCCTACGGCATCTTCTTGACCCCACGCACTCGCGCACAGCAGCGCAACATCACATTACACGCCTCATTCACAACTCCACGCTCTCCCCCGGCACCTTTCTGGACCAACTCCGGACAGAACACACGGCACCCGGCACCTCCCCCCCTCTATCACCCTACACAGGAGCCCCTAAGGAGGCCCTTGACACCCATATTTCGGAGCAAGAGGTCCGCATGGCCTTCCAAAACATCCGCAGATGCTCTGCACGGGGAAAGGACAGAATAACAAACTCTATGCTCCGTAACCTGGATGATCAATCTATCACACAGATTACAGAATATTTTAATCAATGCTGGAGAGAGGGCACCCTGCCACAGTCCTAGCACCATGCCAAAATTATCTTCATTGCGAAACAGAGCACACCCCACATCATATCAAACCTCCGGCCCATATCACTCGCATCATATTGACACGTGCACTTATCTTTATCGGGCGACCACGTTTCGCCGCCTAACAAATGTTATCGCACAGCGTGGGACGCGCCTGCATTTATCCGAAGTTTCTGAAAAGTGATCGATGCTTCTATGCGCTGTCCGTTATCGCCGAACCTTGTGTTATCTGATTTCATCGCCGGACGCGAATGGTGCAGAACTTTCTGGAAGACACGTGGGTCCCAACGATTAGTGCGGAACATTTGACGACTGCTGTATAAAAGCCGACGCAATTGACCCGCTGATCAGATTTTCGATGATCGCCGACCGTGTTCGCCGCTATCGTTGTGCTATAAGTGTAGCCTGTTTTTGTGGGCACAGATTCGCACCATAAAGGTTAGTTTTGTCTTTCACAGTATTACTACTGTGTTCTTCAACGTCACCACCACCTGACATCTCGTGGAGATGCTTGTGCGTTCATGTACCGAACGCCCCCGCAAAGCCGCGATCCAAGTCCGAAGCCCGAGGACAAAACCAACATCGCCCAAGGCCAGCGTGCTAGCCGCCGACAGCAAGGACTGACCCCAGAGCATGGACTTCTACCTGAGACGAGCAGGAAGACTGCAACCAAGCCCACCCCAATGGCAGCCCCAGCGTCCCCCATCGTGCTGCAGCAGCCCAGGGAGCCTCCGACGTTCTGCGGTTCAACATTCCAGGACCCGGAAGCCTGGCTCGAGACGTATGAGAGAGTCGCTGCATTTAACAGGTTGAACAGCGACTATAAACTGCGACACGTCTTCTTCGCATTGGAAGACGCTGCCAGTACGTGGTTCGAGAACAGAGAAGCCACCTTAACGACCCGGGACCTTTTCTGAAGCGTCTTCGTGCAGACATTCACAAGCGTCGTACGCCGAGAACGAGCCCAAGCACTACTAGAAACCCGAGTGCAGCTGCCTAATGAGGCCACCGAAATTTTTACAGAAGAAATGGGCCGCCTATTCCGCCACGCCAACCCCGAAATGTCCGAGGAAAAGAAAGTCCGGCTACTGATGCATGGTGTGAAGGAGGAACTTTTCGCCGGTGTGGTACGAAGCCCACCCGAGACCGTCGACGAGTTTCCTCGTGATGCGACGAGCTTCGAGAAGACAGTCGAAATGTGGAACCAGCAATTTAACCGCCCCACGAATTCGACAAGCTACGCCGGAGTTCGGTCACTGGCCACCGACGACCTGCGCGAGACTATCCGAGCGGTCGTGCGGGAGGAGCTACAGAAGCTGTTCCCGTCATCACAGCCTCAAATAGCTTCGATTGCCGACGTCCTACGTGAGGAGCTCCAACAACTCGGAGTAGCCCCTGAATCGCCGCAGCCTCAGCCGCAAGCGATGACATACGGAGATGTAGCCCGCCGTCACGTTCCCCCTCCGCGCCCACGGCAGGGCCCAGTGACGACACAGTTCCGTCGTCCACTATCACCCCCGCCGCCAGCACGCCAACCCGTCACCCCACGCGGCATTCCAAGGAAGGCTGACATTTGGCTCGCCCCGATCACCGTCCGCTTTGCTATCACTGCGGAGAAGCTGGGCACATCTACCGCCGATGCCCATACCGGAATATGGGACTCCGTGAGTTCGCCGTTAACGCGCCGCGACCTCAGATTCGCGAACGACCTCGCGATATCGCCGACTACCTCGCCGCCACTCAGTGGAGCCCTCGACGACCGTCACGTTCGCCATCACGAGGCCGCTACCTGTCGCCGCAGCGCCGACCATACACCGGCCCAGCCCGGGGCCGCTCTACGAGCCCATATCCGGAAAACTAAAAGCAGCAACCGATGGAGGTGCGGCTGCTGTTCGTCGAACTGACGAAGATCCTCCGCCGCCGACGAAGACGACGAAGAGACCATCTCAACGAGATAACGACACGCCGCCGTCCCGACGAAGTCAGGCAGCCAAGACTACACCGACGAAAGACGAGTTGACGATGCGACGTTCCAGCTTCAGTTCAACACGATGCAGCCGTGATCCGACACCAAGACCTAACTGTAACGCCAGACAAAGAACCACCGACCTAGACGTGCTACTCGACGGCCACGCAGTTACCGCCTTAGTCGACACAGGGGCCGATTACTCCGTCATGAGTGGACACATCGCCGCCCACTTGAAGAAGGTTAACACTGCATGGGAGGGCCCTCAAATCCGGACCACTGGAGGACACCACATAACGCCGACTGGAATGTTCACGGTAAGAACTACCATTCACGACCGAACTTACCCTGCCACCTTCGTTATCCTCCAACAGTGTTCACGAGACGTCATTCTCGGCATGGACTTCCTGAATCAACACGGCGCAATCATCGACCTGAAGTCGAAGTCAATAACGCTGTCAGAAGATCAAGCGATACCGCCGGATAGCCTTCCTAGTCAGCGCGCCTAGAGTGTGCTCGAAGATCAAGTGAGCATCCCGCCTCGCTCCAGCACTGTTATTTCGGTCACCACCTAAGCATCTGCTGACGTAGAAGGCGTCATCGAAGGCGAACAACGGCTACTGCTCGATCGCAAAACTTGCGTCGCAAGAGGAATCGCTCGACTGCATGGAGGGAAAATGGAAGTGTTGCTGACAAACTTCAGCCAGGAGTTCGAGCACATCAATAAGGGCATGATGATCGCGTACATCGAGGATATTCAGGAAACCAGTAATGCGTTTGTCCTCTCGGATTCCGTCGCATCTACCCCGACGACCTTGGTTCCTGAACCAGACTACGACATTAATCCAAATCTCCCCATGATTAAGCAACAACAGCTCAGAAGTCTGCTCCGACGATAGAAAGGGTGCTTTTCGAAGTCATCGAAGATTCGACAAACGCCAGTCGCAAAGTATCGCATAATCACCGAGGAGTGTGCTCGACCACTCCGCCAGAGCCCTTACCGAGTTTCGCCGCGAGAACGTGAAGCTATAAGAAAACAAGTCGACGAAATGCTGCGTGACGACATCATCCAGTCGTCGAAAAGCCCGTGGGCATCCCCTGTTGTCTTGGTGGAGAAAAAGGACGGAACCTTACGTTTCTGCGTCGATCATCGTCGACTGAACAAGATCACGAAGAAAGACGTATACCCCCTTCCACGAATAGACGACGCATTGGATCGGCTCTGCAACGCTAAATACTTCTCGTCGATGGACCACAAGTCTGGCTACTGGCAAATAGATGTCGACGAGAGAGATTGCGAAAAGACTGCCTTCATCACACCAGACGGTCTCTACGAGTTCAAGGTCATGTCATTCGGACTATGCTCGGCGCCTGCAACGTCCCCGCGCATCATGGACACGGTGTTAGCAGGATTGAAGTGGCAGACCTGTCTTGTTTACTTGGATGACGTCGTCGTCTTCGCCGGAAATTTCGACGATCACCTTAGGCGGCTTTCGACAGTACTAGAGGCCATCAAGTCATCAGGGCTCACTCTGAAGCCATAAAAGTGCCGCTTCGCGCACGATAAGCTTCTGTTTCTAGGCCACGTCATCAGCCAGTCTGGAGTCCGCCCCGACCCGCAGAAGACAGCTGCCATCGCAAAGTTCCCGCAGCCCATCGACAAGAAGGCAGTACGTAGATTAGTTGGCATGTGTGCCTACTACAGGCGTTTTGTCAAGGACTTTTCACGCATCGCTGAGCCGCTGACAGAGCTAACTAAATGTGACGTCGAGTTCAAGTAGGAAACGCCGCAGGCCGACGCATTAGAAGAACTCAAATGACGCATGCAGTCGCCGCCCGTACTTGCGCACTTCGACGAGCTTGCCGATACCGAAATCCACACTGACGCCGGTAGCGTAGGCCTCGATGCCGTCCTAGTCCAGAGAAAAGATGGACCTGAACACGTGATAGCTTACGTTAGCCGGTCGTTGTCAAAAGCTGAAGGCAATTATTCTACAACCGAAAAGGAATGCCTCGCCATCGTTTGGGCTACAGCGTAATTTCGCCCTTACCTACATGGCAGGCGATTCAAAGTCGTCAGCGACCATCACGCCTTGTGTTGGCTAGCGAAATTAAAGGATCCTTCAGGACGGGTGGCGCGGTGGAGCCTTAGACTACAAGAATACATCAGTGTAACCTACAAGTCCGGACGTAAACACTCAGATGCCGATTGCCTATCACGCGCCCCCATTGACCCGCCGCCGCAAGATGATGAAGATGACGACGCCTTCTTTGGAATAATAAGCGCCGAAGACTTCGCTGAGCAGCAACGAGCGGACCCGGAGCTGAAAGGCCTCGTCGATTATTTGGAAGGGCACACCGACGTTGTTCCTAAGGCATTTAAGCGAGGATTGTCTTTGTTCTCGCTTCAAAACAACCTACTCGTGAAGAAGAACTCACCAGTGCGCGCCAACTACCTTCTTGTTGTCCCGTCAGGACTTCGTCCAGAAATATTGCACGCCCTACATGACGATCCGACCGCTGGACACCTCGGATTTTCCTGGACGCTCTCGAGGATGCAAGAAAAGTATTATTGGCCGCACCTGACCGCCGACGTCGCCCGTTATGTCAGAACATGCTGAGACTGTCAGCGACGCAAGACACCGCCGACAAGGCCAGCTGGATTACTGCAGCCAATCGAGCCTCATTGCCGACCATTTCAGCAGATCGGGATGGACTTGCTGGGACCCTTTCCAACGTCAATAACCGGAAATAAGTGGATCATCGTGGCAACGGACTACCTCACCCGCTTTGCTGAAACTAAAGCACTGCCGAAAGGTAGTACAGCCGAAGGGGCGAAATTCTTCGTCGAAAACATCCTGCTGCGACATGGCGCCCCAGAAGTCCTCATCACCGACAGAGGAACAGCCTTTACAGCGGAGCTCACCTAAGCCATTCTGCAATACAGTCGGACAAGGCACAGGAGGACAACGGCCTACCACCCACAGACGAATGGTCTTACGGAGCGGCTGAATAAGACCCTCGCCGACGTGCTGGCGATGCACGTCGACGTCGAACACAAGGCCTGGGATGCCGTCCTGCCGTACGTAACATTCGCTTCCAACACGGCGGGGCACGAAACAGCACAGATCACGCCGTTCAAGCTGGTCTACGGCAGGGACCGACGACGACGCTCGACGCCATGCAGCCGCACGTCACTGACGAGGAGAATCTTGACGTCGCTACCTACCTCCAGCGCGCCCAAGAAGCCTGACAGCTCGCCCGCCTGCGGATCAAGAACCAGCAGAGGACCGACAGCCGACACTACAACCTCCGACGACGCTTCGTCGAGTACCGGCCCGGCGACTGTGTTTGGGTATGGACCCCGATACGTCGACGAGGACTCAGTGAGAAACTACTGCGACGCTATTTCGGACCCTACAAGGTCATCCGACGTATTGACGCACTGGACTATGAGGTCGTACCAGACGGCATTTCGCATTCACAGCGGCGCCGCGCACAACCTGAAGTTGTCCACGTGGTGCGCCTTGAACCCTTCTACGGACGCTGACGAACTTCCTTATTTTGTGGTTTTCTTCGCTATGAGTTCTTTTCTTTATTTCGGTTGTTTGCAGCATCGGGACGATGCTCTTTAAGAGGGGGATATTGACACGTGTACTTATCTCTATTGGGTGACCACGTTTCGCCGCCTAACAAATGTTATCGCATAGCGTGGGACGCGCCTGCATGTATCCGAAGTTTCTGGAAAGTTATCGATGCTTTTATCCTCTGTCGGTTGTCGCGGAACCTTGTGTTATCTGATTTCATCGCCTGATGCGAATTGTGTAGAACTTTGTGGAATGCAGGCGGGTCCCAACGATTAGTCTGGAACATTCGATGACTGCTGTATAAAAGCCGACGCGCTGGACCCGCTGATCACATTTTCGACGATCGCTGACCGTGTTCGGCGCTATCGTTGTGCAATAGGTGTAGCCTGATTTTGTGGGCACAGGTTCGCCCAATAAAAGTTAGTTTTGTCTTTCGCACTATTGCTACTGTGTTCTTCAACGTCACCACCACGTGACAATATCTCGGGAACTGCTCAAGCATCTTGCTTTAAACAGACTCAGTCAGCATATGCACGACCACAACCTATATCCGCACAGCAAGGTCGTCTTCCGGCCAGGTCTTTCCGCCCGAGATGCTATGCCTCAATTGACGCAAGACATCTTTGAGCCTCTCATCCCCGCTATTACTAAAGCCGTCTTGGCCCTGGGCTTGTCCAATGCCTTTGATCGCGTAGAACACCAAGCGATCATGGCGGCTCTCCCCCCCCCTCAATGTAGGCGGCCGCATGTACGCCCACATAAAGCGTTCCTCTCGGTAGGCACGGGCGAGGTTCATATGGGCTCCCATGCGTCCCCTCCATACACCCTCAGGGGAGTGGGCACTCTGCAAGTTTCTGTCCTTTCCCGTTTTCTCTTCAATTCCACACTAATTCCCTTAGCCCACGCTCTTCACAATATCCGTCACCTTCTCCACACTCTCTATGCAAAAGACATCACTCTGTGGACCACCCACGGCAGTGGTGGCGGCATATAGGAAACTTTACAAACCGCCGCGAACATCACACAACAAACACACAAACCATTGGTCTCTGCTGTTCCCCGGAAAAGTCTCAGATACTTCTCATGCGTCCCTCAGCACGTACTCTTCCCACGGCCCCAATCACCGTTACTCTGGCGGGGCACCCTATCCCGGAGGTCGACACACTCCGGATCCTGGGCTTTCACATCCAGAGCAACTGCCGGAACACTTTCGCTAACCGGAAACTCAAGCGGTTGACGGAAGCGCTGTCGCACCTCATCTGCAGAGTTTCCGGCAAACACTACGGCATGAAGGAGTGCGATTTGTGTCGTCTCATTCACGCCTTCCTACTCAGCCGTTTCCTCTACACAATCCCACATCTTCGACTTCGACAAGAAGAAATCGCCAGCATATATTGCTTCATGAAGCCTACAAAGTGACCCTGCACCTCCGCCTAACACGCAAGCCACCAAACTTCTCCAGCTTCGGCTCCACAACACCACACACGAACTCATAGAGGCCTACCGACAAGCACAATACACAAGCTAAGCTCAATCTATCACAGGACGTTACATACTAGATGCTCTCCGAATTCGCATACCCGCAGTCGACCCCACACTCCTACCAGTTTCCCGCCCTACACTCACTCAGCTCATAGTAAAACCCCTCCCTCGGAACACCTACGCCGCTTATCATTCGGCCGGCCGCAAAGCCCGTGCAAAAGCTCTCCACGAATACTACGGTTTCGAAGCTGACGCTGTATGGGTGGACGCGGCCTGCACGGGTGAAGATGCGGCAGCTGTAGTCGTTGACAATACACTCCAACCCATCGCAGCTCTCCACCTTCCTGGTGCATCCACCCCGGAATCCTCGGATTCGCCGTCCGCATTCTCAGGTCGCCTCTCCGCACGCCCTGCCAAGTGGAACTGATCTGGGTGCCTGCGCACTCCAGGAACCCCGGCAACGAAGCCGCCAATGACCACGTCCGAGGTCTCATCAACCGGGCAGCGGCGGAGTCGAAGCCGAGCTCTTTCCGGGAGCGCATGCACTCGTTCAGCGAGCTTACCCAGGCATATCGCGCCGAACGCAAGCTATACCCCCCACCCCACCAACCCCCTGGCAATTATCACCGAATACTATGGCGCCACTTACAGACCCGCACCCTTCCCTCACCCTATTTCCTCTGCCGCATCCACCCGGGAGCATCCACCCCATCGTATGCTCAATGCACTCACCCCCACGCTACGCTTACCCACACTCCTTGAATGCCAGGAGGACCCTCCCCCGCGGCGCCCGGAGCTCCTCACTACCTGGGAAGAATAGGAGACCCTTCTGCGCTTGACGGACCCGGTCAGGCAGAAAATAGCCACTGATCGGGCCGCCCACGTCATGGAGCTCCATGAGCTCACAAGCGTGTAATGCAGTGGGGCCGTGCGGGGACCCTGGGACCTACGTGCCCGAACCCCTTGGTCAAAAAAATTTGTTTCTGAGTAATACTTGTTGTGGGGCTAGTTGGTGCATGTTTCCAGAAGAGGGTTGTAGCGCCGAAAAAGACAACACAAAGACAACACAGACAACAAGAGTCCCGTCTCGCTTGCTATGTGTTGTCTATTTCGGTGCTACAACCCTCTTCTGGAAAAGGTGTTTCTCTCTTTCTCTCTCTCTCTCTCCGCAAGTCCTCGCCGCCAATACAGGCCACAGCATTTCAACTGGCTTAGCGTGTGACTGGCCGCAAGCAACTCTCGCCTGCATGCCAACAACATCGGACTATAAATGCGTCTTAAATAAAGGCATGGAGGAAAGAAACAAAATAGTAGAGGCCCTGTTTTTGAAGTCGGAAATGCAGCCATGTTAGTGTGCCATCTTCCGTTTCGCCTCCAATCGCTGGCTTCAAGTGGCCTTGAATCACCAATGCCAGTGCAGAAAAGCCCGAGCTTTGAACTTGCATTTCTGTGGCGCCGGAAGTGTGTGCTGCCGACGCGAGTCAGAACAAAGCCTCAGACACTACTGTAACAGTTCTAGTGAAGCAGACGTGTTCCTGTGTTTTTCCATGGTGCGTTGAAGATGACGACGAAGACTTGCGCCGTAATTGAGTGTCTATATTGCTGGCTGACACTCACACTCATAGACCCAAAACACAACTTTTAAGCTTACACACCACGCTCCAAAGTCACCTTGTGTCGTGAAAAGAATGTGCTGCGATAGAGACACGGGCTGGAAAATCTTGTCTAACTTTTCAGAGGCCGAGAGCGGCAGCGAGAGCTTCACGAGCGCGGTTGCTATGGCAACGTTGACGTTTGGTGTACCAGTGCCAGTGCTCCTTTGCGATAAACAGCACGTGACTTCTGCCACACTTTCTCCAACACGTCCGTACAGACATTACCCCCTGAACAGCTTTCAGGCCTGCGCGCAGGTGATGTGACGTCGACGACGTCACTACGCGCCGGCTGGGAGGACTGTGAGCGCTTACTGCGCGCTCGCCTCGCGAGAATTGACGTCACATGCAGGTTCCTCGACCAGCAGGCTCGCACGATTTATCAGGGTAATTGTAATAATTAATACTACGAAGGGAATTATACATATTTATTGATCACAGCAGACGATGTCTGTAAACATATTCACCACAACACAATGTTCGCGGATGAAATGGATGACAGCCAGCAATATCGCGCTGCAATATATACACATGTTGCCTTTTATACTTTGTACTATAATATCATAACTGACAGCCAAAAGAAGTCGTTGCTCTGATAAGAGGCACGCACAGTAACAATACGCGAAAATAGCTATTTGTTTATTAATGTGCGCACTAGGAACCTCAGTATAATGACAGAAAGCAGAATATAGCACACTGCAGTGCCAAAGCCATGTCAAAAGTGAGAACACCAAAACCATACTTCCAGTGCATGCCGGCGTTTTCACGTGACACGAGCGTTGGAGTATTGCTGTGAAGCTGCCGTGGCGGGCAGCTATGTACTGTTCTGGATCGCATGCACCTCGCGCATTTTCTTGTTTGCATGAGATCTAGCGGCCGGAACACTTATCGTATAATTTTGAACGCTGGTGCCGAAAAATCGGGTTTTGCGGGAACGTTAGAACCGGTAAACATGTGCGTAACTCTATTCGGTCATTTTTTGTGTTTTCGATTGCGAAAGTTCGCGCTGGAAAAACGTGCGCAACGGGAACGTATCAACGCGGTTCTACTGTACTATAAAAGGTAATTGGTGAATCTTTTTAGTTAACTACCTGGACATTGTAGTTTATCATGCAGGTGATATAAGCGTTTTCGGTAAACACAGTGGCCTTTGTCTTTTGGCTGTCGTCCTGTGTTTGTGCTGTTTCTTCACCATGTTAAGCCACTTACTAGCTCACATGTGCACCTTGTTCTAGAAATCTACCTTCAAAGATGTTAAAGTGATAGTTGTCCCCGAAATTTTTCTAAAATTTTTGTCACCAAAAATGAAGTAGGTGGTACACTAGCTTCAGTGTTCGTTTTTGATATCCCTTTAGCATACAGCACTAGGACGGCACTGTGTTTTTCGCTTTTTTTTCTAGGTCAGTGTCCTTCATTCTCTTCACGGCCAGCACAGCCTTCTTTCTTCTGGCTATATTGTACTACCTGATTGACGTCTGTGGATGGTGGTCAGGGGCACCACTTGTCTACCCAGGTGAGGCAAAGAAAAATCAAATTCTTCTCTTCCTCCTCCTTCCTTTTTTTGTTTTGAGGGGACGTGGGGAGCAGGTTAGCAGTAATTAGAGGACGTCCGTAGCTTTGTCGTGTTTCTAAACCCTTGGAAGAGGTGAGGAATGCCCATGCCTTTGCTCTTGCCCTATGCGTCCAATAGTGTGTGCAGTTTCATTCCCCTCAAGAAGTGTCCATACTTTAAATATTTAAAGTACAATCTTGTTAAACGGAATCTCAAAGGACTGGAGAGGTAGGTTCCGTTTGACAGAAGTTTTGTTTACTGAGAAAGATGTGAAGGGGTGCAGCACTGTGTCATAGCAGCTAGCTTTAAAATGAAGCTTTTTTTGCCAAACCTTCCAGCATTTTCTGTCCTTTGATGCTGGAGCTCTTGCCAAGTAGAGTAAGCTTAGCAGGGTGTCACACGCAGTGGCACGAGTGCTGTGTTCAGACGTTTGAGAGAAGAAACAAAACTTGCAGATGCCTGTGAGCGGTATGTCTGAAGGAGAAGACAGAGTACCAACGTTCAGGTACAGCTGTGCTGTTTTGATTCAACAGTGCTTCCACAGGAGAGCATCTTAACAGCTTCATTTTTTGTTCCAACCATATGTGTAGAGTAATGTCTGTAGGCTGCAGCTGTGCAGAAGATGCAGGCCAGAGATGTTGAAAAGTCTCATGGCTGATCACTGAATAACATGTTCCTGAGTCTATCTCCATCAATACTCGCTGCCCTTTCACAGTAAGTTCGATTGTGATTGGTTTTGATGGACCCACATTCACACTGTTCGGGCTGAAGAGATCTCCCATTGAGTCAACCTGGGACATCAGCTAGTCATTCCCGTGTCGCTGAGGTGTTGTGGATGTGTGCGTTTGCTGTTGAAGAGCTGTGGAGTTCAATTCCTTCTTGCTGCAGAAGCAAGCTGCAGCGATGTGGCTTTCTTGGATAGGTACATTGATAAATAAATAACTAATTAAATAAAAGTACAGGCACTTCAATTATTTTTCCTTGGACAGTCCGGCGAATGCATTCCGGTGCATCGAAAACACAGTTTATTGCTCACATTTGTCTTGCGTGATGCTGAAGGTCTGGTGTATGTATCGTGCCTTCTTGCTTGCCGGTTTGTAGCTGCATCTGTTGTTGTGCCGCTGATTCTGCTGACAAGGCATGGCTTAAGCACGATCGAATGTGACGTTGCATTCAGCCAGCGGGCGTTGTTGGAGGTTCCCGTCCCTAATTCCACATATGAAGCAATCTCGGAGCACAATGTCCAGAGGCACTGTAGAGCACCTTCCACTAGCTATTGCTGGTGCCAGTGACAAGGCCATGTCCAGGACTCTGGCTGTGCTGACTGCTGCTGATGTAGAAGTTGGCAGCGTCCATGTCGGGCTTGTTCCGAAGTTGCAGTTGTGTGCGATCTTGTGTATCGCTGCCACATGTTGGAAGATCGATTCTGTCAGTGCCTGGCTTCTTTGGTAGAAACAGAAGCCACTCAGCAGCTCATTGGGCTTTGGGTGTTTGTGGAGGTGTGTTGAAGTGTTTGTTGAAGTCTCGAATTCTAGTCTCAAACACGACCTCCGAAGGTCGTCGTGGTGCGAGCAGGGCTCAAATGATGTCAAACATGGGATCACTGCAGGACGTTAGCAGTAGAGCATGCTTCGTCTTCAGGCAAGTGATGTCGTGAGCCTTGAAAGAAAATTATTGGCATTCACACCATGCATACCACTTTCCTCTGTGGGAGAACTCCGGTAGGCGACCCAGGTTTCTACGGTCCATCTTGTAGGTTCACTAATTTCTAGTCTCCCATATAACACATCTTCACCATGAAACGACTGTTTATTTATTAGCCGCACAACACGTGGTGTTTCTCAGTTGACACCACACAAGAGAATGTGCAGGCTCCAGAATGTGCCGCGATGGTGCACATCTGCCTGGGGGAAGCCTCCCAGGCTTTCGGTAATCTGACACGCCACCGGTGCCAGCCAAGTGTCCCGCTCCCACACAGCGAACAGGCACCGGCTGGGCAGTCCTTCTTGTTGGACAGCTTAAGCACGTCGGTCACAGAACAGCGTCACAGAACAGCGAAGCTATGGCTGGGATCCCGAGATTTCTCATTGCGTAACATCGACAGAAAACTATTGCCATCAATGGCTCATACCCCCAAACATAAGCACTGAGTTTTCAATCTGCTGGGGTGGGCGGGGCACAATTCACACCCTCGCTTCTCTTCATCCCCCCCCGGACGCGTATTTACAATTGTTAGTAGGTACAGTGGGGCGGGGCACTTGCGAAGATGCTGTATGTTTGTGCGCATGCGCGAGTGAGAGCGGGTGTGAGAGAGGAAATATCGGGACTTTTGCTCCTTTAATATATGACTCTGCCTAGGCACTATGGAGGAGTTTGTTAGTGCGTGTTGTATGCGTTCGTCCCTAGGCGTGCCGCAGAAGCCGCGGGGCACGGTAGTTCTGAGCGTAGCGTGGCCACTTGGCGGCTGGACGTAATTATATTTATTCAATCGTGTTTTTTACTAATTGAAACAACATGTCATCATTTCGCTTTACTTGGGGTGCATCCAGGCCACCAAAGCGGCAACGGGGCACCAAAGCTTGAAGCTGGACTGGTCCGTGGATTGGGGCTCGCCTAGCGCTGCGCGTGCCTCGGGTGTATAAGATCGGCGGTCCGCTATGGTGGACAGCCAATTCTGTATGTGAACACCCCCTGGCATGCTTCAGCCTTCGCAGCCCCAACACACGGGCCGCCCTGCTTCCAGCTTTGATCCCCCCGCTACCCCTTGGGTGCCTGGAGATGCTGCGCCGCCTGCTTTATTATAACTTCAGGTGCCCTCCTCAGGCCTCCATTAGCCGGTTACATGTGCCCTCCTGGAGCAGTGCTTGCAATAAAAGGAATCTATCGTCGCAACGAAAAAAGCGACCCACGTCTTATACAGCACCAGTCAGAACATTGCCCCTTCAAACACAACCATCACCAAATGGGGCGTCAGAGCCCATGACCTTAACGCGCGGGCAGCCAGCGGCAGAGTGTAAACTCTACCGCACTCCGCAATGCCGGTATATCTAGGGGACAAACGCATACAACACGCGCTATGAAACCTCCTCCGTAGTGCCAAAGCAGAGTCACATATTCAAGGAGCAAAGAACCCCAGATTTTCTCTCTCGCACCCGCTCTTACTCGCGTCTGCGCAGAAACTTCGAGCGCCGCGAGAAACGCCATGCCCCGCTGTACCTACTATCAATTGTAAAAATGCCCCCGGGCATGCTCCTTGGCAAGAGATACACACAGGTAGAAAAGCGATATATGTAAACATCAGTTTTGTTTGTTTCTAAAGTCAAGCGAATATGCTAACAAGAATTACCATATCGTTCTTCAGATACTAAATAAATAAATAAGTGAATGAAAAAAAGAAACTGAAAAACACACGTTTCGCAGACATTCATAACGCCCTTCGTCAAAGTGAGGGAAAACACTGGGCGACACGAACATTTCCTCAACCAGCTAACAGTTATTTCAAGTATTACGAATTCATTACAAACCCTTCATTTGGAAGAACCACTGGACAATACAGTCATTTCCACAATAAACTAACAATTAAAAATTAAGAAGCGATGCTCTTTCCCTACGAATGGGAACCGCAGGTGTTTCTTGTAGATTAGGCCATATCTTTTTCTGAAGGAACTACTGCACTCAATATTTTGTGTAATGCATAACCAAAAAGAAGAATGAATGCACTTTTCACACATACAAGTTTTATTAACGAGATGTATGTCACGAAGAAGATATGAATTGCCAGAATCAAGATTGTGGGATAAAATTTACCAAGGTTTATAAAGACATCCTTGTATCTACCAAGAAAAATAGGTAACAAAAATTATGAGATACACAAAATGTATTGCCGTCTAATAGGCACCGAAAACAATCCAAAACAGCTCTTAATTTTTCATCGAACACGTATTCCACTAAAAACAATTTAAGTGCAAGCACTACAGTTTGGCGTGCCAGGCTGCGGCCGCCGATGTTACGGGCTGGCTCGCGTCGTCGTTGCCCTCAGAGTCAAAATCGAAAAGGCGGTATCCTCAGACACGGTGCTGCTCGATCCATGAATAAAATAAGCCTCAGACGCAGTGGAATCGCGTGATCTGCGATCTGTGATCTTTCGAAACACGCGCGCTGCTCCTGAAGGCGGCCATTTCGCTTTCTACTTTGACGATCACGAAACTTCGGAGTATGTTCATAAATTTAACGCTTCGCCGCGAAAAGCGAACTGCTTAGAAAACAAGAATACCGTTCTCCTGCTTCATGCCACATTGGCGCAGAGTGTCCTTTAGCGGTGCGGAAGGTCTCGAAAGCAACGTATCAGACCATTTATATGGGTGGCCATTTTTGCTTTCTACTTTTACGATTGCGAAAACTTCGGAGCGCATTGCGAAATCACTGCCTGGAGGGAAAAAGTGAACTGCTTAGCAAACAAAAAAATTGGAGCCTTATCAAGGTTGAGCCCAGTGGATGCGAAGCATCCACTGGGCTTTGGCTCCGCCGTCATTCCGTTCTTCTGATGCTAGTACATGAAGAAACGAGATTAGGTCGCTAAAGTTCTGCACGATTGACTTAAGAGAAGTGGCCCTTAGCGTCCACCTCTTGCGACAAAAATTCAAGAAGTTTACCTTAGCGTATCCTTAGCGTTTGGAGGCATCTTGACCGCATACACGCCAGGCGCAAAGACGCTGGCGCGGTTGCGGGCACAGAGACTGACGCGACGGCTGGCGCGCGCCGCTTCATCCCTGGCGTGACGTCACATACACGTGATGCAGCGATGGTGGCGCGGCCGCCGCGTCGCGCGCGACGGCGCGAACCGAAGCGTGGAGGCCTCCGCCGGGCGACGTCCGACGGCGCGATATGAAGCCCCATCTGCAGCCGGTGTGACGTCATCACGTGACGTCACATCATGTGGTCTCACTTCAGGGTCAATGGTGGCCACCGCCGGGAAGCGACCGACGGCGCGATATGAGGCCCCATCTGCAGCCGGTGTGACGTCATCACGTGACGTTATATCACGTGACCTACTTGAAGGTCAGTGGTGGCCACCGCCGGGAGGCCACCGACGGCGCGATATGAGGCCCCATCTGCAGCCTGTGTTACGTCATCACGTGACGTCATGTCACGTGACCCCACTTCAGGGTCAATGGTGACCACCGCCGGGCGTCGCGCGAAGGCCCGCAACCTACGTTAATATGCTTCGCATAAAATATAGTTCTCCTTCTTCACGTCGGATGGCGGTGTGTCCCTGAGGAGCACGGACGGTCTTGAAAGTGGCATTTCAAACCATCGTTAGCGGCTAACGATGCCCAATGGACACGGTATGGAAAGAGTTAAACTCCTCGTGTCTAAGAAACACCGGGCAGTACAAACATTTTCACAATAAGCTTACAATATAAAAGCTAAAGACAGGTCATAAGCTCTTTGCCTTTCAAAAATTTAAATCGACTACCAAACTCAATACAAAACAAAAGACAAGAACCATATACTCAAAGGGCAGAGGTTGCAGTAACGAAGCGGTAAAATGCAGATTTTATGGGAGGGAATAAATTAAGGTCAAGGGCTGTGACGGCCTGAATAAAGCTGGTGGATTATACTGTGATGAAGTTCACTGTCCTCTTATACAAAGGCTACCGCACAATCGAAGGTGTCTGTAGGCACAATGGATCTCTAAATAGACTCGCCCACGATGTCACTGAGATTTATTTTGCGAGCGAGCGCTTTGTTTCCATGGAGAACTGCTATGCAAATAATCGCGCTTTTCTCATTGTTGAACTCGGGTACATTTTGACTGATTGCAAATGTAGATAAGAGGCCGCCGTCATACGAGTTTGTTTTAGGTGCCTGGCCTAATGTAAACAGCGCAGCCCTGATAACAAGTGCCGGCGTAGCCTTTCTCCAAGCCACTGGGCTGGACGCACGGATTTAGAGATGGCACAACGCTGTGAGCTTGTATATACGCACCTCCAATATCATCATCGTCATTCATCAGCCTTTTTCCTCCCCGTCCCCTTTCACTAGTGTAGAGTAGCAGGGCAGAGCAAGTTATAGCTCAGGCCGACTTCTCTGCCTATCGGTAAATAAGTATCTTTCTCTCTCGTTTGACTCAATGGAGGCATGAAAACGATCTTTCAGATGTGTCTTATGTGACTGGGAAAGTCAAAGCAATTTCGACAAGCTTAGTCACATCAGACAAAAGATCTCGCAGCCGCTCATAGTTATCGCCCGAAAGTGTCACTACGACATCCTTAAATGTTTTCAAAGGTGCATTGTGCTGCCTTGTTTATCTATGAGCATACTGCGGTGAACGTGGAGCCATTCAGGCTAAAGATCTTGCCCTTAAAACTTCAACAGGTACGTACTGTCACCATTCCCACTCAAAAACTGCTCAATCTGTGTCATCTGCTGCCAAATTTCTGGTGGATATCTGCCATCCGGCAAGGAATCTGCTTTGTCCAATACCTCGTAAGACTGCTGGTGGAACATATCCTTGGCCGAAAGAAATACGTGAGGTAGACTCGTCGTCGTACCGTCATGGATGCTTCCTTTGCCTTAGCGCAGGAGCTTCTTTCTCTTTAAGATACAGTTCCAGTTCACATGCCCCTGTGTGTGTCTCATTCCAAAGTTGGCTAAAGCCTTCCTTCCTAAGTCCACAAAGCCTGTCCCTGATGGCCTTGACCATTTTTTCTGTTTGATCAAAACTCAGCACTGCTTTCGCAACACAGTACGTGCTCTTTGTAATCGTGAAAACATGAGTGTCAGGAGCTTGAGGATGAAGCATGTGTCGAATTTGGACAGCGCTTTCAAATATCCACTGGCTTTGGCTCCGCCGTCATTCCGTTCTTCTGATGCTAGTACATGAAGAAACGAGATTAGGTCGCTAAAGTTCTGCACGATTGACTTAAGAGAAGTGGCCCTTAGCGTCCACCTCTTGCGACAAAAATTCAAGAAGTTTACGCTCTCATCTTCTATCTGAAATGCCTGGTTCATATATAAGTGTTTCGGAGAGCACATAACGAATTTTATCATTTCTGATATTATGGCCAAGAAATTGCGACACATTTCTACTTTCTGACTCGTGTCCTGCAACACCATGTCATGTATGTGCACAAGACGGTGTGTGTACAGTGCTCACGGCTCCTCCTGCTGTATGAGGGATTGCAGCCCACCGTGCGGTCTGCTCATATTTGCAGCACCATCATAGCATTGCCCATGGCGGTTGTCCATGCTAACATTAAAACAGCGGAGGACGTCCTTTAGAAGGGCAAGAAGACTGGCCGTTCTGGTGTCTACAGTGTTGTAAAATGAACACAACAGCTCATGTATTTCGAAGTTCTTTTGGACAGTACAAAAGCAGATCGACACTTGCTCCATGGCAGACATGTCCGCTGTCTCATCTATGATCACGGCATAGATCACGAACCTGATTTGTGAGTGACCGAAAAACATCATGAGCCAAAATTTCCAACATTTCGCTTAAAATGTCGTAGGAAAGCCACCTGTACATGGTTCGAAAAAGCCAAGATTGCAGTTCCATCAATGTCATTGGCATGAAGTCCCGCAAGCTGTATTAGATTACTTCTGCACCATCATGACTATGTACTGCTAATCCGTGGCATGCTAAGTAATGCAGTGAAGCTAATGTCGCTACCAGTGGTTTCCTTGCGTCTTCCTATTTGCTTCTCAAATATACAATCAGTTGCTACATTCACCCCCCCCCTTTTTACAGCTGCGGTTCCGCTCATGGCTGCGTGGTGCAGATTCGAGGCATCATGACTTGAATATTATGAGAACTTTCTTCCAGTTAGAAAACCCATTATGCACAAACGTCAAGCAAGAGTCCTTATACCTGGAAGTTGAAGTATTTGGAAGAAAAATGTAACGTCTCACAAGCAGCGCGGCAGGTCTCGCAAAATACTTTGTCCACTGATGTGGTATACGGAAGCCATTTGTACCCATGTTTCCAAGCTGGTTGGTAATGTCGTCCCTGTTGTTCTTTAACGTTAGGGACTGCACCCTCACCGCTGTCTCATCTATGATCACGGCATAGTGCCCCGTTTCACGAGCCTCATTTGTGAGTGGCCGAAAAACATCAAAACAGCACGTGTGTGGCGGCAGTGGTTACAGTGGCAGATGTCGAGCCTGTGCCGCTAAGGCAAACGTCGGTAGGTTCAGAAGCAGACATTGAAGTTACCATGCCGGATGCAATGCTCATCCTTTCGTCGTCCTCGTTGAGAGGTCTGTTCTTGATGAGATATCTGTCCATTGTATTTCACGGTTTCTGGAGATACAATACCAGGAAGGTAAGACCACGAAAGAATGGAGTGTCAAAAGCATCTTCCAGGTTTAAGAGAAACAATTGGGAGCCAGTCCACTGTGTGAAGGTGGAAAGCCAGTGAAGCTATCGTGCTCCCAAATTAATCTGCAATCCATGGTGTGAACGTGGCTGGACAGCAGAGCGAAACAAGTGCACGAAACCAAACATCATTAAAATTAAATCATGGGGTTTTACGTGCCCAAACCACTATCTGATTATGAAGCACGCCGTAGTGGGGGACTCCGAAAATTTCGACCACCTCGAGTTCTTTAACGTGCACCTAAATCTAAGTACACGAGTGTTTTCGCATTTCCCCCCAACGAAAAGCGGCCGGCGGGGCCGGGATTCGATCCCGCGACCTCGTGCTCAGCGAAACTAAACATAGTGGCACGGGGTGTATTCCAAAGGAATGCACGAAACAAAACAAGTTTATTTGTATTTGCGGTTGAGCATACTTCATAGTTAATTAACTAATCAGACTTTTATGGCCACTATAAAAATGTAATTTATATGGCGCTTGATGTGTTACCCCATGCACCCATATTTTACCTAAGAGGGTGAGGTTACCTCAAGCCGCGTCTGTGCGGCTTTTTCCCTCATCCACCTCCATTTACCACTCCTCTGTACATGTGTGTGTGTGTAAACGGAAATCAATAAATCAAATCAAAATCAAATTATTTTCAGTCCGCGCTGCCTTGGCTGGTTGAACAAAGCCTCTCTAATAATCCAACGTGCTGTGTTCTACGTCACGTGCAAGTGATAGTGTCGCCGGAAGCGATTCGTCCGAAATTCCCATGTTCGGCGCGGTGGCGCGGTTTCTGTAGTGCTAGTCGCAGCTTGCAAGAATACGGAATACTTGCACATCTGTCGCGTAATACACCTGTGTAGGTCGCCAAGACACACCTGTTTACCACTGAGCACGCGTGTGAGGCTCCGAGCACAGCTCGTTGATATTGACACGTGTACTTCTCTATCTTTATCGGGTGACCACTTCTCACCACCTAACAAATGTTATTGCACAGCGCAGGACGCGCCTGCATGTAAAAGAAGTTTCTGGAATGTTATCGATGGTTCCATCCGCTGTCTTTCCCCGCAACTTGTGTAATCTGATTGCATGTATGCGCGACGCGAATAGTTAAGAACATTGTGGAAGACACGCGGGTCCCAGCGGTTACTCTGGAACATTCGACGACAGATCTATAAAAGCCAACGCGCTTGACCCGCTGTTCAGATTTCCGACGATCGCCGAGTGTGTTCGCCGCTACCGTTGTTCTTTGAGTATAGCCTGCTTTTGAGGGTACAAGTTCGCCCAATAAAACGCCAGTTTCTATAATCACAGTTAGGCTTGCTCCTTCACCGTCACTACTACGTGACAATATGCTTGCATTTGCTTGCTCATGCTTGTTTTTCACTCTGCCAATTTTATGAGAGTGCTTAAAGCACTTGAATGCATGAAATGTCTTTTCCTTTCTTTACGTATACACAGCCACCAAAGACTAGACATCTAACGTGCATATTAGAAATTTAACACTTGCTGCTTGTGAACTTTCCAACCAAACTAACCTTAAATGATGTGCTCAACGATGAAGTTCTCACTGTGTGCAAAAAGGTTGTGTGTAAGTGGTTAACTTCATGCAGCAAGGAACTGAATGTTAAGCAGCGAATGCACAGTTCATTATGACTGGCATAAAAGCAATATGTATGTATAGCGGTGAGCTTATGCAGATATATGCTGATGAAATGTTTCCGAAGGGAGCATTTATTTGAAAGCAAGTAATATATATTGCTAATAAGAGAACTTATTTTGAGTGAAATCAAACAATTGCATTCTTTCTTGCCCGCCTGGGTGGTCAATCTATTGCCACCTTAATACTTAGGCATGCCTAATTTAACATTTCAACAATGTGCAAAACATTACCAAAGTGCACAAAATTAAGCAGTACCACGACAGACATGATCCCTCTCTCACCCATGGCAGCAAACAAGGATGATCTACTTGAGACTGTTTGATACTGTCAGCATCATGCATGCGTGTTCTGTTTTTATTGTTCTACATATAAAAAATAAGCTCACACAGAATGCACATGATACATGAACTGTTCTAAGCTCTAGGGTATTTAAGTTAGTTGGGCATGGGCTGCATGTTGTTTATGTATTTATGCAGTAACAACCTAGCTAGCTGATGCACAGCCATATTTTAGGAAAATGAAAAAATGCTTAGCATAACATAAACAGCTGGCCACTACCTGCATTTATTTGAAAGCAAACCGAGATTATCAAGTGACTTAGCTTAGCAGTAAGTTCAGTGACCTCTCATGGTGTGAAAAGGTTGGTGTAGTTAGTAGTTCTGTGTTTGTCTTTCTTAATTAGAAACTGCTTTAACTTGCACATGACACTGAAATGAAAGCTCATATGGCGGAAGACGGGGCCACAAGAAAAGTGAGGAAACATTCATTGCAATTGTTTTACGGCATAAAAAACCAGCAAATAGTTCCTGAGGTTCAGTTTCGTGAATAAAGCACAAGGTGGTCTGCGTAAAACTGGAAGATTGGTGTGCTCCATTATCTATTCACTATTCGGGTAGCCAAATGAATGATACCCCCATTAGCACTGTGAGAGCACAGAAATTTGCAGCAAGAGGCCGCAATGGCTCAGCCTCTGTGCCAAACGTAAAATTGTTCCAGACGAAGACACACATACTGGTGAATTGGGTATGCATTCACTTCTACTATTCAAATCCACACATCATAAATGATCTTTCGTTCTTTGGCGCATTGCTCACCATTG
Source organism: Dermacentor albipictus (assembly GCF_038994185.2). NCBI lineage: Eukaryota > Metazoa > Arthropoda > Arachnida > Ixodida > Ixodidae > Dermacentor > Dermacentor albipictus. Next base: position 3,911,356 of record NW_027225566.1, on the reverse strand, counting down.
TACAGACAGTTTCAGCACTGTGTGTGTGCAGTAATACTATAACTTCGCAAATCATAGCTGTGGTTATTCAGTGCACTAAAAGTAACTTTGCATGTGGGTTAGATAATATAATGCTCCTACATATGGGTCAGCTTAGTATTATCAGCCGCTTTGTTTACTAGTTGTTCACTGTTACGCCTGGACTATACGGTGCCACTGGACAATGCTGTATTCCTGCACGCACGCTAGAACAGCTTGGCTATGCACAAACATCCCTTTACACCGCGCTTAAATTAAGGTGGTGTAGATTTGCTGTCAGAATGTGCTTAAAAGCATAATTGCTGAGAGTTCAAAAAATCGCTTGAAATGTAAAGGTGGATGCTCAGCTTTGCAGATGTGACAGTCTGCATTTATAGTCCAAGGCCACATCAATGGACAAGGATACCACATAAATGCTCGTGTTGTGACCGCGCAGTCGCAATGCAAGTAGTTTTCTTGGTTTTGAGCTGTAAAAATGTGAAGCAACCTGTAAATTTGAAACGGTGTTAGGTAAACTTTGACACCATGAAAAGCAACATAACACTAAGGTGTAGACATTTTTTGTGACATCAGCTCTTTGTGGTGCGGGTCAAATATACATGTGCGTTATTTGTAGCTGAAAACAGCATGCAATTCACATTTAGAGCTCAGAAAGTGCAATAGCAAATATTTCTAATGTGTCAGACATACATATGCTACCTTCTCCAATGCTTTGCACACAGATAGCTATGTTTGGCTCAACTTGAGTAGCACATTCATAAGGGACTACGACATACAAAATCCTTATTGCACCTCTCCTTATATATTCTGCTCTCCGACACAGAAGTACAATCTGGAATGTTTCTTTACGTCAGTATTCAAAAGGCAAACAGGTTTTCGACATCACACGTCTCAATCTTCCAAGCATGGCACTTGTTGCATGTTCTGAATGTGCATTCATTGCCGGTGGTACATCTCCTAATGTGAAAATAGTTTGTGTGACGTAGTTCTACCTGTATATTTTTGAACTTACCCATACGTTCTCTGCTCTACTTGTATATGCCTCCTTCACTACTGGTATCTGTGCTGTGCCTTCATTAGCACAGTAAATGTTGTGAAAGCTGTTAATTCATAACATAGGAAGGCCATCCAATATAAACAAGAAACTTGCAGGCAAGGTAATCTTGACAAACCAGCTGAGATGGTGGCACTATTCTACTTGTTTTCACCTGTGATAGCACAAGTGTTTCCACTTGTGCTGCCGGATGGTTGTGACCGATATGCTCGCGAAGGTTTGGGTCATTCACATTTCAAGGGATAATTAACTGCTACATACGTGCAACATCTTCCTCTGCCTATATCAATCACTTAACTATATGTAGCATGTTTATCTGTGCAATTATTCGCGCAGCTGAAGTTATGTATCACACAGTTTCCGCACACTACCCGATTGGCGAAAAGCATGCAGGAATTGGTCTTTGAGCTGTTGGTTCAGTGGTGGCTTTCCACTAAACTGACTGTTGCAGAGGCATATTTCTCTTCATCGAAAGGCCCATGTGAAAATGAGTCTAGAACTCGTGACGCCAAATACAGTCACCATGTGTGACGGAAGTACAACACGTGACAGAACGATGAGCAGTGAAATTCATCTTACTTGTTTACAAAGAATTGCAGCTGCATTCAATATTTCACTGCTGGTGTACTAAACACAAACCTTTATATGAGTTGTTTAGCTGGTATAATCAAGATCCCTCGCATAAGCGATGGCAAAAGCTAAATAAAAAGCTGCTTCCTCAGGTACTGCATCGACCTAAAATATGCGTTCTCGCATGCAGTGGATATAGCCCATAAATTGGTTTACATACAGGTATGAAATGTAACTGCAAAATTTGATAAAATTTAAATAAGATCAGCTGAATACCTCATAGAATATCTTTAATGGTGTATAGTTGGTGCAGCATGCATTGATATTAGAAGTTGTGCTGTTTTATTCATACACACATGCACGTAAATGCAAGGTACACATATATTTGTGTTTACGTGTTACTGTGCGCATCATATGAACAGCACAGCTTATACAAGAAGACATAACGACAAATTTTTTTCGTACCAGTCTAATTCCTATTACCTACACAGTGCTTTTTCTCACATGCAGCAACTCAACTCCGCGCATAAGTTAAGCTGATGTTGCTAATCTAAGCTAGACATGGATGTCATTTCCAGAATATGATAAAGAAGTGACCATGTGTATGAGCCTAAAATTGATGGTTTGACAACATCTTATCTTGCTGAGTGGTAAATTCATGTCAAAAAAAGAAAAATGTAGCACACTGACAAAACATGGCGGCTAACATAATATAGGGAGCTTACACTCTGCCGGCAGAGTCACTTGAAAATTTTACCAGCAGTTCATCTTCATTAGCTGGCTTCGATCACATGCGTACCGAAAAATCCTAACTGCTTGTTTTTGTTGGTGACTAAGCACAGAGTCTGTGAAGACAGCAGTGACATGGCAGATGAATATGTTATAGGTAAGAACTGGATACTTCCTTCTCATTAAGTACAAATTTTACGTTTGCTGACAAAAAGAAATATGAATGTAAAAATGAACACATAAGACAAGTAAGACACGTAAGTAAGTGTCACAGGTATGGTGATATATGGTATTCTACTAGCAGCCAGCAGAAATGCATGAAATAAATTTTGCCTGGAGTTCTTCCTCACTGGCTAGCTATGGTCGTGGTACTAATGCAAGCAGAATTGTGTAAGCGAATGCTTGCCGTTACTTTGTATATCCAGCCAATTTAATTATCTGGTTCATGCCACCTGTTCTAGCGCGAACCTTCAGTTTAAAGCGAAGAGTAGCACAAATGCCAGCATTATGTGCCTGATAAGTGCTTTATTTTCTATCCTTGTGTTCATTTTGCCAACAGTAATTAGCAAATAATGTGCATTAAACTTACTTGGGCCTGCAAAGTATGTCCATTGAATGTTTTTCTGGTGCACTTTCATCAATCTGTAAGCTTACTGCTGCCTATCATTCGTGGGTGTAGGATGTTGCACACTATAAGTGGCTGTCTCACTGATCTTTATTTTGCACAGGTCATGATTCCACTCATTAAATGAACCATTTTCAGCTGTGCTGCCAGACTATGGAAAGAGGTGCCTCGCCTCTTGTCATTCTTTAGCATGTTCATGGCCACAGTGCATTGCCGCTGAGAAGTCAGTTGCTATCACAATGTAAAACGTGTCATTTGCTGCCATGAGTTTATCCTAAACGTAAATTTTCACAATTATGTTAGCATTACTTATGTTATCGAAGCCACGTAATGAGGATGAACTGCTGGCAGAAGTTTCAAGTGACTCTGCCGTCAGTGTCTGCTCCTTATATTATGTTAGCCACCGTGTGTTGTCAGTGTGCTACATTTTTCTTTTTTTGACATGAACTTACTACTGAGCCAGATAAGATAGTGTCAAACCATCAATTTCAGGTCCATACACAAGGTCACTTCTTTATCATATTCTGGAAATGACAACCATGTCTAGCTTAGATTTACAACATCAGCTTAACTTATGCGCGTAGTTGAGTTGCTGCATGTGAGAAAAAAATCACTGCGTAGCTTATAGGAATTAGACTGGTACGAAAAAATGTGTCTTTATGTCTCGTTGTATAAGTTGTGCCGTTCATTTGATGCACGCAGTAACACGTAAACAAAAATGTATGTGTACCTTGCATTTACGTGCATGTGTGTGTGAATAAAACAGCACAACTTCTAATATCAAGGCATGTTGCACCAACTGGACCCCATCAAAGATGGTGTATGTGGTATTCAGCTGATCTTATACGAATTTTATCGCATGGTGCACTTACAACATTTCATACCTGTATGTAAACCAATTTATGGACTGCATCCGCTGCATGCGAGAGTGCACAGTTTAGACCAATGCAGTACCTGAGGCAGCAGCTTTTTATTTACACTTTGCCATCGCTTATTACAGGGATATTGTTGATTATGCCAACCAAACAACTCATATAGACGCTGGTGTTTAGTATACCAGCAGTGAAATACTGAACGCAGCTGTATTTCTTTGTATACTAGTGAGATGAAATCCACTGCTCATCATTCCGTCACGTGTTGTTCTTCAGTCTTACACGGTGACTGTATTCAGTGTCATGAGTTCTAAGCTCATTTTCACTTGTACCTTTTGATAAAGTGAAATCTGCCTCTTCAACAGTCAGTTTAGTGGAAAGCCACCACTGAACCAATAGCTCAATGACCAATTGATGCATGCTTTTCGCCAATCAGGTAGTGTGCGGAAACTATGTGCGATAAATCGCTTCGGCTACACTAATAATCACACAGCTGAACCTGCTACATGTAGTTAAATCATTGATATAGGAGAAGGAAGATGTTGCACATACGCAACATTACTCATCCGTTGAAATGTGAATGACCCAATCCTTGGCGAGCATATTGGTCACAACCATCCGGCAGCGCATTGTGCTATCACAACTCAAAACAAGTAGAATAGTGCCACCATCGAAGCTGGTTTGTCGTGATTACCTTGACTGCAAGTTTCTTGTTTATATTGGATAGGCTTCCTATTTTATCAATTAGCAGGTTGCACAACATTTACTGCGCTAACGAATGCACAGCACAGACACCAGTACTGAAGGAGGTATATACAAGTAGTGGATGGAGCTTATGGGTAAGTTCAAAAATACACAGGTAAAACTATGTCGAACAAACTATTTTCGCATTAGAAGAAATACCACCGGCAATGAATGCACATTCAGAACATGCAATAAGTGCCCTGTGCGGTAGATTGAGACCTGTGATGCCAAAAACCTGCTTGCCTTTTGAATACTGACATAAAGAAAAATTCCACTCTGTACTTCTGTGTCGGAGGGTAAAATATCAAAGGAGAGGTGCAAAATGGATTTTGTATGCAGTAGTCCACTATGAATGTGCTTCACAAGTTGTGCCAAACGCAGCTATCTGTGTGCAAAGCATTGTACAAGGTCCCATATATATGTCTGACACTCTAAAAATCGTTTTCCATTGAACATTCCGAGCTCTAAATGTGAAATGCATGCTGTTTTCAGGTACAAATAGCATGTATACATATATGACCTGCACCACAAAGAGCTGATGTGACAAAAAAATGTGTACACCTTAGTGTTATGTTGTTTTTTGTGGTGTCTCGGTTTACTTAATACAGTTTTGAATTTGGAGAGTGGTGCACATATTCATAGCTAAAAACCACATAAAACTACTTGCACTGTGACTGGGAGGTCACAACCTCGCCGTCACAGTGTGGTATCCTTCGTGTCCATCGATGTGCCCTTGCACTATACATGTAAATTGTCACACCTGCAAAGCTAAGCATGCACCCTTACATTTCAAACAATCTTTGAATGCTCAGCAGTTATGCTTATAAGCACATTCTGACAGCAAATCTACACCACCCTTATTTAAGTACGATGTAAAGGGTTGTTTGTGCATAGCCAAGCTGTTCTAGCGTGCCTACAGGAATGCAGCGCTGTCCAGTGGCACCGTATAGTCCAGGCGTAACAGTGAACAACTAGTAAACAAAGTCGCTGATAATACTCAGCTGACTCATATGTAGGAGCAACATGTTATCTAACCCACGCGCAATGTTGCTTTCCGTGTACTGAATAACCACAGCTTTGATTTACCAAGTTCTGCGCATGAACAGCGCTGAAACAAAATCTGTACAATGGAGAGCGATCCGCCAAGGAATGAAAGATTACTTGTGATGGTGTGGATTTGTTTGCTGTACCAGTCTGGCCATCCCTTTGGATTTATGAGAGATTTGGGGAACCTTTTCACAAGGTGTTTCAGTACTCGGGAGCTTCATCACGAAAGCGTGATGCATGGGCGTTGCTGAACTCATCAGGAAGAAGCGAGAAGTTGCGGTCGGGTGGCCCATTCGCGCGCACTCGCCAGCCGCTGAAATTATTGCTTTCTACGTAGCTACTTGCCTCCTTTGTTTTTGCAAACTCTTTGGAACGCGCGAACGCTAACCGCGGCGAATCTTCAAAATATCCGAAGTTAAGCTGCTGTACTTGAGACTGGGTTATTTGAATCTGTTTAAAACGTTCTCATCTATTGCACTCTTTATAATGAAGCAATACCAGCACCTCTCTGCATCCCCGCGCCTCTTGGCAATCCCAGCAACTCACCACTACGAGATTGTAAATCTCGTAGTGGTGAGCGAAATTGTAACTGCACCTATGTACTGCAGTTGGCTGCGCGTAGAATTTAGTTTTTTATGCGAAGCATATTACGAGAGCTCAACCCAGCTCCTCAGGCGCGGCGGTGTCGCCTTGAATACCACGTGACACCCTGACGTCACGACAGAGGGGAAGTGACTTTGGCTCAACTCTTGCAAGATGGGCTGGGTGGGAATCGAACCAGGGTCTCCGGAGTGTGAGACGGAGACGCTACCACTGAGCCACGAGTTCGATGCTTCAAAGCGGTACAAAAGCGCCTCTAGTGAATGCGGTGTTGCCTTAGAAACGAGCTGTTTCTAAGGCTCAGGCGTGCGTCGCTTGCTCAGGCGCACATTTTGTTGCCGCGCCGAACGCTGCGTTGCTCGACGCTCACCGCGTCCAATGCGGGGCGTCCAAGGCGAAGCAGAGTAACGCATCAGTTGTTTCTTCGTCTAGCCGAACCAAATATAGCCAAGCAACAGCAGTTCACCAAGCTAAACAGTGGTTCAACAACTAAAATAAAGGCTAGTATGCTTCGCATCCTGGGCTTAACCTTACCTAAGCCACTGCCATTTTTTTTTCGTTACTTTTAATTATTTTATGCATCACCCTTTTGCCCGCTGACCCATGCGAATAACTTTCTTTTCGTTTTCGCCTTGTGCGTGTGACTTCATTTTGCGCGTTTGTACGCACCACAGCTCCCACATTACCGTTTCTAAACTATAGCACCGGAAGTAGGCCGCGCTGATGCCGCTCGATACATGATTTTTGCATTATCTTGCTGCTCCAGCACTAAGACAACGCTTATATATGCGTAAGTTCCATGCCGTACCACACCATTGAAGTTAGCCTCCAAGTGTCTTGCCTAGAAACTGAAGGCAAGAAAACTACAGCGCGAAGCTGACTCCCTTGGCTTTCCACTTGCTTCCCGAGCGTAGAAAGCCCACGGCTCCGGCACACCAGGGGCACGGCGCGGCAGTTCCCTGCAAAAGCCTCACGCGGGAGCCTGCGCTTTGGACACTCTGCCAGTAGTCTAGGCATGGAGGAATCCTGGTAATTCTAACCGTGCTCGTGTTCCAGACCGCCATGTGAACCTCCGCATGGCATCGATTAGTCGAGTTATAGCAGCCGCTCTTTTCAACGGTAGCGCCAAGGCGTCCATCAGCTGTGGCCTTTTTGGCCGGGCGATACTTTATGAAAGTGGCGGCGCACATGGTTGTTTACGTCGTCATGGTAACAGGAACAGCACCCGCGCTGCACATCCTCTCCAAAGTAGCTTTTTTAATTATTATAGCGACTTGTCCGGCTCGCTACCAACTGCCCCCCTCTCCCCCCCCCCATGTCGCATACGTAGATTTATTTTGTGTGTGTTGCTTTTGCCTGTGCCCGCGGCGCGTTCTTTATGCACGCGTGCTACGCCGCACAATAGTTTTTTTTTTCATTCAAATACACACCGAATGGACGGCACGCCACGCGTGATTACACAAATAATCACGCCCATGCATCCTTTAAAGCATAAAGACGCATTGGAATTGTTTGTTCCTGACTCCAGTGCTGCGAAGACAGAACCCCGTACGGGATATAAAGAAAGAACGCGCTGCCCTGTAGATAAGAACTTTGCTTCTAACTTTTCTAGTTGCTGGCGTACACTACGGCGCTCTGTTGCTCGATGTTTGCTCGCCCGTAGCGATGTATTAAACCAGTTTGCTTTACGTCGTCTCGTCTCCCTGCCGTTCCCTCCTCGATGATCAACGAGGCGCAAGCTCCGAGTCAACGCTGTTGAAGTTGGCGGCCGCTCGAAGTCATGAAGTTATTTAAATATAAAGCGCTAGTAGCGGAAGGACTAAGTTGATTCCGTTCCCTAATAATTTTAAGGAAATATGAATATATAAAGCAAGTTGTGTTAAGGGTGTATTCATTAGTTGTTCCAGAGTGCTTGTGGCGTGTTGATGTAGAATGATTCGAAGAACTTCAATAGTTTTTTCACCACGATTTATTTGAAACAAAAACTTTAGTCGTGCTAGTTCCGCCCTAATTTCCATTGTTAATAAACTGGCTCTTTTTAATAATTCAGTCGATGAATCCGTTAACTTGTATTTATTATAAATGAATTTTATTGCTTTCCTCTGCACCCCCTCTTATTATTTCTTTTGCGTATGTAAATCAAGTTAAAAATTAAATTATGGGGTTTTACGTGCTAAAACAACTTTCTGATTATGAGGCACGCCGTAGTTGAGGACTCCGGAAATTTGGACCACCTGGAGTTCTTTAACGCGCACCTAAATCTAAGTACCACGCATGTTTTCGCTAATCGCCCCCATCGAAATGCGGCCGTCATGGCTGGGAAACGATCCCGCGACCTCGTGCTCAGCAGCCCAACACCATAGCCACTGAGAAACCACGGCGGGTATGTAAATGAAACAATACTGGTGTACTCGAGCACTGGTCGAACAACCATTTTGTAGGCCAGCAGATTTGTATCTGCTGGCGCAGGACGTAGGTGTCGTCTCAGAAATGAGTAGCTTTGTTGCTCAGCATATACATTGATTTTCACTTGATTTTATGTTCTTAACACGGGATCCCCATTGGAGAGCGCGTGTTAAAGTGACACCTAAATATTTACCCTGATATACACAAGCGAGACGTGCGTCATTAATAATGTAAGCAAAATCACATATCTGTTTCTTTCTATTTACTGTTAGCATTACTTATCTTTAGGCATATAGAGTCATCTGCCTCTCCTGACGCCATGAAAAGGTAGAATTTTTTATATGATGATCATCACTGCAATTAATTTCGCGGTAAGAAAAACAATCGTCAGCCAATAGATGGATGTTACCATGTAAGCGGGAGGACAAATCGTTTATGTATAATAAAAATGAACCTCGGCCCAAAACACTGCCTCCTCGCACTCCAGATGCTAAATTGGAAGCTTTGATCTGAATATACACGAATTGTGAGCGGCAGAGGGAAGCAAAATTATACATGAGTGCACTCACTCACATTCACTCGCACTCATTTAAAAGGCGTTAGTGCGAGTGAGTGCCAGTGAGTGTGAGTGGACGTGAGTGCGACTGAGTACCAGTGAGTGTGAGCGAGTGCCGGTGAGTGGGAGCGGATGTGAGTGCGAATGAGGGCCAGTTAGTGACTGGAGATGAGTGCGAGTGCGGGAATGAATGAATGAATGAAACCATGTTTATTCCACATTAGAATGCACCGAGGGCGCTGCGGTGGAAAGAGAGGGGTATTGCTAAAGGGTAAAGATGAGGCTGCTTCCGTTTTATTAACGACCGTCCTGGAGGCAGCTATGTGGGGGCCGCATGACTCTTGTGGCTTTCGCGGAGCCGATTGCTGACCGGTGGTGGCTCCGGGTCCTGGAGGAACAGCAGTGCTCGCCAGAGCTCAGTGGCGTGGTACGGAGGCGTGATATCCAGGCAGGACCAAGTCCGCAGAGAAGAAGGCTAGGGTCCCCGCTTTATGGTGGCCAGGGCACGAAGCCTAGGTGGGATATAGAGGGGGCACTCCCAACACAGGTGGTTGAGATCAGCATGACATTTTCACGTGGAACAGAACCCGCTTACGGGTGGTGGTGCGCTACCCCTGTGGAAATGGTTCAGCAAGTGAGGAGTAAGGAGGGTGCCTGTCGGAATTCTCCGAAGCAAGACTGACTCTCGCCGTGGGAATACCTTCGAGGGAAGCGACGGTATAGATAGTGGATTGCCCACTGCTGTGAGTGAGTGCTAGTGAGTGTGAGTAGAGGCGAGTGCAAGTGAGTGCCAGTCAGTGTGAGCAGAGATGAGTGCGAGCGCGAGTGAGTGTCAGTGAGTGTGAGCGGAGGTGAGTGCTAGTTCGAATGAGTGTCAGTCTGTGCGAGTGCGAGTGAGTGCCATTTATTGTGAGTGGAGGTGAGTGCGAGCGTGAGTGGGCTCTTGTGAGTGTGAGTGGAGGTGAGCGGGAACGTGAGTGAGTACGGGGCCTGGAAAAATTATGGTCAGTGAGTGTGAGTGAGTTTCTCCCACACTGGCCGACCTATGTAGTTTAGGCAGCAATGCAATTCATTTAGATGAATATGTGTTTATTTAACGTTGTTTTATGCATTTTTTATCACCTTAATGAAAAAGAGCAGAATGGAGATTGGTGGATAGTTAGAAGGCCTGGTTTTGTGCCGCTTTTTATGTATTGTGATTACTTTTGCCTTTTTTAGTTGCTCTGGAAATGTTCCCGTCCTGAATATAAGATTGATGATATGTGAAAGGGGACCGGCATATAAGATGTGCTATCATTTTTACATTTGCAGAATGAATCCCATGAGCACGTGCACTGGATCCCTTTAGATAATTCTTTATGTTTAGGACTTCGTTCGGGCCTGTAGGAAAAAGGTACAAAGATTGTCAGCAACGTTGAAATGATCCTCAAGGAGTGACAACATGATCATATGTATTACTGCAAAAGAAACGCATTAGCGGCATCTAAGGATTATTGAGTAAAAAACCGGAATCATATATTTCACTAATGCTCGTCTGGTTGTTATTCTTATTCAAAACGGAATTTAATATTTTTCATTCCTGTTATAATTCATTACCAACATTTAAAAGTTTAGATTCAGAGTAGGTTCTTTTCGCTTCTTTTTAATAATTTAGTAGGTGTGCTACAGTAAATGTTGTACCATGATTTTAGTGGTGTGTAAAACAGACGTTTTTGTTTACGTTTTGTTAGAAATGCTCCGTATTGCGCATGCATTTAAGGAAACTTTTAGCCATGAGCTGTGATTAGCCGACAAGTTCCTGTGACATTTATTTATTTTATTTATTTATTTATTGATACGGCAATCCCACTTTGGGGATTTTGGCAGGAGGGTACAAATGTTGAGAAGATCACATAAAAGGCAACCGACAAATACATACATACATAAGAGTAAATAAACTAATATAAACTAAAATAGAAGGCATACGGTTAGTACTAAGTTAGACACGATGTAAACAAGGTAAGTGAAGGCTGTTGAACTTGGGTGTTAGTAAGCTGGTTCCATTCCGTTATTGTCCGCAGAAAAAAAAAGTACCTAAAAGAGTTGTTACGTGTGCGAAACAGAGCAATTGTTAATTGGTGTCTTTGTCTAGTGGC